>NC_088402.1:82358989-82556489 GCF_034236695.1 Oncorhynchus nerka
AGTCAGCGGGGAAACAACCCCACTTCATTTGGACTGTGAGGGGCCTCTCCATTCCTCCTCTACATGACCATAAATAGACAACAGTTTTAGCAGTGGTGGAAAAAGTACCCAATTGTCATACTTGAGCAAAAGTTAAAGAGACCTTAACAGAAAATAACTCAAGTAAAAGTGAAAGTCACCCAGTAAAATACTACTTGAGGAAAAGTCTAAAACTATTTGATTTTAAATATACTTAAGTATCAAAAGTAAAAGTAAAAGTTTAAATTCCATATATATGGCAAACTAGATTCCACAATTGTCTTGTTTTTTTAATATACCGATAGTCAGGGGCACACTTCAACAGTCAGACATAATTTACAAACAAAGCGTTTGTGTTTAGTGAGTCCACCAGATCAGAGGCAGTAGGGGCAACCAGGGATGTTCTCTTGATAAGTGCGTGAATTGGACCATTTTCCTGTCCTGTTAAGCATTCAAAATGTAACAAATACTTTTGGGTGTCAGGAAAAAAATATAGATTATTTTCTTTAGGAATGTAGTGAAGTAAAAAATAAATGTAAAGTACAGATACCAAAAAAACTACTTAAGTAGTACTTTAAAGTATTTTTACTTAATTACTTTACACCACTGAATTTAAGATACACCTCCTATTGATAGGTTTATCTACTATAAACTAACAGAGACCGATTCAAGACCAAGACCGGAGGCGTGACCGAGTCAAGACCGGGAGGGGGACGAGAGGTCGTCACCATTAGAGTTCAAAATGTCCAGTATTTCAGAACATATGATCTTATGAAATATGAACACAGACACTAGGCTGGGTGCTGCGCGCATGTCAATATATTTCACGTGCTTTTCGATTGTGTCGGCTACTTTGTGCATGATTTATCTATTGTATTACATAATTAATAAGTCAAATACCTCCACTACACTACTTTGATACACAACAAAACAAATTAAGAAGTGAGTATAGGCAATGCCCACTGAAAAAAAACTGGGTTTATGCAGTTGAAGTCGGAAGTTTACATACATTTAGGTTGGAGTCATTAAAACTCGTTTTTCAGCCACTCCACAAATGTCTTGTTAACAAAGTAAAGTTTTGGCAAGTCGGTTAGGACATCTACTTTGTGCATGCTTGACAACATGGGAAAATCAAAAGAAATCAGCCAAAGACCTCAGAAAAAAAAATCTGGTTTATCCTTGGGAGCAATTTCCAAACACCTGAAGGTACCACGTTCATTTGTACAAACAATAGTACGCAAGTATAAACACCATGGGACCACACAGCCGTCATACCGCTCAGGAAGGAGACGCGTTCTGTCTCCTAGATTTAACATATTTTGGTGAGAAAAGTGCAAATCAATCCCAGAACAACAGCAAAGGACCCTGTGAAGACGCTGGAGGAAACAGGTACAAAAGTATCTATATCAACAGTAAAACGAGTCCTATATCGACATAACCTGAAAGGCCGCTCATCAAGGTGGAACAAACTCCCTCACGACGCCAGGACAGCGGAGTCAATCACCACCTTCCGGAGACACCTGAAACCCCACCTCTTTAAGGAATACCTAGGATAGGATAAAGTAATCCCCCCCCTTAAAAGACCTAGATGCACTATTGTAAAGTGGCTGTTCCACTGGATGTCATAAGGTGAAAGCACCAATTTGTAAGTCGCTCTGGATAAGAGCGTCTGCTAAATGACTTAAATGTAAATGTAAATGAAGAAGCCACTGCTCTAAAAACCGCCATAAAAAGCCAGACTACGGTGTGCAACTGTACATGGGGACAAAGATTGTACTTTTTGGAGAAATGTCCTCTGGCCTGATGACACAAAAATAGAACTGTTTGGGCATAATGACCATCATTATGTTTGGAGGAAAAAGGGGGAGGCTTGCAAGCCGAAGAACACCATCCCAACCGTGAAGCCCGGGAGGGGCAGCATCATGTTGTGTGCTTTGCTGCAGGAGGGACTGGTGCACTTCACAAAATAGATGGCATCACGAGGAGGGGAAATTATGGGGATATATTGAAGCAACATCTCAAGACACCAGTCAGGAAGTTAAAGCTCGTCGAAAATGGGTCTTCCAAATGGACAATGACCCAAAGCATACTTCCAAAGTTGTGGCAAAATGGCTTAAGGACAACAAAGTCAACATATTGGAGTGGCCATCACAAAGCCCTGACCTCAATCCCATAGAAAATGTGTGGGCAGAACTGAAAAAGCATGTGCGAGCAAGGAGGCCTAGAAACCTGACTCAGTTACACCAGCTCTGTCAGGAGGAATGGGCCAAAATTCACCCAACTTATTGTGGGAAGCTTGTGGAAGGCTACCTGAAACGTTTGACCCAAGTGAAACAATTTAAAGGCAATGCTACCAAATACTAATTGAGTGTATGTAAACTTCTGACCCACTGGGAATGTGATGAAAGAAATAAAAGCTGAAATAAATCATTCTCTCTACTATTATTCTGACATTTCACATTCTTAAAATAAAGTGGTGATCCTAACTGACCTAAGACAGTGAATTTTTACTAGGATTAAATGTCAGGAATTGTGAAAAACGGAGTTGAAATGTACTTGGCTACGGTGTATGTAAACGTCCGACTTCCGCAAGGCCCTCCAGTGAGTGGTGTACGGTGCCTGAGGAAGGCACGCAGCATGATCAAGGACCCCACACACCGCAGCCATGAACTCCCTTACCGTCTGGCAGACAGTATCGGAGCAAGAGGTCCGATACCAACAAGCTCAGAGACCGTTTCTATCTACAAGCCATCAGACCGCTGAACACTTGAACTGTACTGACCACCTGCATTGACTTGCCGCCCCATAAAGGGATACTTCGGGATTTTGCCAATGAGGCACTTTATCTACTTCCCCAGAGTCAGATGATATGTGGATACCATTTTTCTGTCTCTGTATCCAGTATGGAAATGGTATCCATGAGTTCATTTGACTCTGGGGAATTAAATAAAGAGCTTCAATGGCAAAATCCCAAAGTATCCCTTTAAGGGGTGGCAAGTCAATACAGGTGGTCAGTCCAGTTCAAGTGTTCAGCAATTAAATAATTGCCAAAATCCCAAAGTATCCATTAACACACACATCACAACTGCTGCTACCATATTCTTATTTATTATTGCTAAATACTGCAACATTTTCACACTTGCCACCCAATCCACCCTACCCCAAAACATGTGTAAATAATAAACTATTCAGCAACAAAGGTTAAAGGCTAACAAAATGAACCACCAAAACTCGTATTGACTGTATGTCTCTTTAGTGTGAACTACCGGTTGTCTCTGAACCAGTCAACCCCTAAATGGTAGTCCTATGGGATTATCATGACAATGATCTTTGAATCCTACAGCGTAATCCAGTATAACCCAATAGTGTCTCCTCTCCCCTTCAGAGGGTCTGCCTGACTGAACAGACATGATAACACCGCCTGTACTGGAACTAACAAGGGGTTTCGGACCTTGTTTCTCCCAACCGGACTACTATGGCCCTTTCCCCCTGACCGGACTACTATGGCCCTTTTCCCCTGACCGGACTACTATGGCCCTTTTCCCCTGACCGGACTACTATGGCCCTTTTCCCCTGACCGGACTACTATGGCCCTTTCCCCCTGACCGGACTACTATGGCCCTTTTCCCCCTGACCGGACTACTCTGGCCCTTTTCCCCTGACCGGACTACTATGGCCCTTTTCCCCTGACCGGACTACTATGGCCCTTTTCCCCTGACCGGACTACTATGGCCCTTTTACCCTGACCGGACTACTATGGCCCTTTTCCCCCTGACCGGACTACTATGGCCCTTTTCCCCTGACTGGACTACTATGGCCCTTTTCCCCTGACCGGACTACTATGGCCCTTTTCCCCCTGACCGGACTACTATGGCCCTTTTCCCCTGACTGGACTACTATGGCCCTTTTCCCCTGACCGGACTACTATGGCCCTTTTCCCCTGACCGGACTACTATGGCCCTTTCCCCCTGACCGGTCTACAATGGCCCTTTTCCCCCTGACCGGACTACTATGGCCCTTTTCCCCCTGACCGGACTACTTTGGCCCTTTCCCCTCGACCGGACTACTATGGCCCTTTCCCCTCGACCGGACTACTATGGCCCTTTCCCCCTGACCGGACTACTTTGGCCCTTTTCCCTCGACCTGACTACTTTGGCCCTTTTCCCCCTGACCTGACTACTTTGGCCCTTTCCCCCTGACTGGACTACTATGGCCCTTTCCCCTCGACCGGACTACTATGGCCCTTTCCCCTCGACCGGACTACTATGGCCCTTTCCCCCTGACCAGACTACAATGGCCCTTTTCCCTCGACCTGACTACAATGGCCCTTTTCCCTCGACCTGACTACAATGGCCCTTTCCCCCTGACCGGACTACTATGGCCCTTTTCCCTCGACCTGACTACAATGGCCCTTTTCCCTCGACCTGACTACAATGGCCCTTTTCCCTCGACCTGACTACTATGGCCCTTTTCCCCCTGACTGGACTACTATGGCCCTTTTCCCCCTGACTGGACTACTATGGCCCTTTTCCCCCTGACTGGACTACTATGGCCCTTTTCCCCCTGACTGGACTACTATGGCCCTTTCCCCCTGACCAGACTACAATGGCCCTTTTCCCTCGACCTGACTACTTTGGCCCTTTTCCACCTGACCTGACTACTTTGGCCCTTTCCCCCTGACCGGACTACTATGGCCCTTTTCCCTCGACCTGACTACAATGGCCCTTTTCCCTCGACCTGACTACAATGGCCCTTTTCCCCTGACCGGACTACTATGGCCCTTTCCCCCTGACTGGACTACTTTGGCCCTTTCCCCCTGACCGGACTACTATGGCCCTTTCCCCCTGACTGGACTACTATGGCCCTTTCCCCCTGACTGGACTACTTTGGCCCTTTCCCCCTGACCGGACTACTATGGCCCTTTCCCCCTGACTGGACTACTTTGGCCCTTTCCCCCTGACCGGACTACTATGGCCCTTTTCCCTCGACCTGACTACAATGGCCCTTTTCCCTCAACCTGACTACAATGGCCCTTTTCCCTCGACCTGACTACTATGGCCCTTTTCCCCCTGACTGGACTACTATGGCCCTTTTCCCCCTGACTGGACTACTATGGCCCTTTTCCCCCTGACTGGACTACTATGGCCCTTTTCCCCCTGACTGGACTACTATGGCCCTTTCCCCCTGACCAGACTACAATGGCCCTTTTCCCTCGACCTGACTACAATGGCCCTTTTCCACCTGACCTGACTACTTTGGCCCTTTCCCCCTGACCGGACTACTATGGCCCTTTCCCCTCGACCGGACTACTATGGCCCTTTCCCCCTGACCAGACTACAATGGCCCTTTTCCCTCGACCTGACTACAATGGCCCTTTTCCCCTGACCGGACTACTATGGCCCTTTCCCCCTGACTGGACTACTTTGGCCCTTTCCCCCTGACCGGACTACTATGGCCCTTTCCCCTCGACCGGACTACTATGGCCCTTTCCCCTGACCAGACTACAATGGCCCTTTTCCCCTGACTGGACTACTATGGCCCTTTCCCCTGACCGGACTACTATGGCCCTTTCCCCTGACCGACTACTATGGCCCTTTTCCCCTGACCGACTACTATGGCCCTTTCCCCCTGACCGGACTACTATGGCCCTTTTCCCCTGACCGGACTACTATGGCCCTTTTCCCTGACCGGACTACTATGGCCCTTTTCCCCTGACCGGACTACTATGGCCCTTTTCCCCTGACCGGACTACTATGGCCTACAATGGCTTTTCCCCCTGACCGGACTACTATGGCCCTTTCCCCTCGACCGGACTACTATGGCCCTTTCCCCCTGACCAGACTACAATGGCCCTTTTCCCTCGACCTGACTACAATGGCCCTTTTCCCTCGACCTGACTACAATGGCCCTTTCCCCCTGACCTGACTACTTTGGCCCTTTCCCCCTGACTGGACTACTATGGCCCTTTCCCCTCGACCGGACTACTATGGCCCTTTCCCCCTGACCAGACTACAATGGCCCTTTTCCCTCGACCTGACTACAATGGCCCTTTTCCCTCGACCTGACTACAATGGCCCTTTCCCCCTGACCGGACTACTATGGCCCTTTTCCCTCGACCTGACTACAATGGCCCTTTTCCCTCGACCTGACTACAATGGCCCTTTTCCCTCGACCTGACTACTATGGCCCTTTTCCCCCTGACTGGACTACTATGGCCCTTTTCCCCCTGACTGGACTACTATGGCCCTTTTCCCCTGACTGGACTACTATGGCCCTTTCCCCCTGACCAGACTACAATGGCCCTTTTCCCTCGACCTGACTACTTTGGCCCTTTTCCACCTGACCTGACTACTTTGGCCCTTTCCCCCTGACCGGACTACTATGGCCCTTTCCCCCTGACCGGACTACTATGGCCCTTTCCCCTCGACCGGACTACAATGGCCCTTTTCCCTCGACCTGACTACAATGGCCCTTTTCCCTCGACCTGACTACAATGGCCCTTTTCCCCTGACCGGACTACTATGGCCCTTTTCCCCTGACCGGACTACTATGGCCCTTTCCCCCTGACTGGACTACTTTGGCCCTTTCCCCCTGACCGGACTACTATGGCCCTTTCCCCTCGACCGGACTACTATGGCCCTTTCCCCCTGACCAGACTACAATGGCCCTTTTCCCCCTGACTGGACTACTATGGCCCTTTCCCCCTGACCGGACTACTATGGCCCTTTCCCCCTGACCGGACTACTATGGCCCTTTTCCCCCTGACCGGACTACTATGGCCCTTTCCCCTGACCGGACTACTATGGCCCTTTTCCCCTGACCGGACTACTATGGCCCTTTTCCCCTGACCGGACTACTATGGCCCTTTTCCCCCTGACCGGACTACTATGGCCCTTTTCCCCCTGACCGGACTACTATGGCCCTTTTCCCCCTGACCGGACTACTATGGCCCTTTTCCCCTGACCGGACTACTATGGCCCTTTTCCCCCTGACCGGACTACTATGGCCCTTTTCCCTCGACTGGACTACAATGGCCCTTTTCCCCCTGACTGGACTACAATGGCCCTTTCCCCCTGACTGGACTACAATGGCCCTTTCCCCCTGACTGGACTACAATGGCCCTTTCCCCCTGACCGGACTACTATGGCCCTTTTCCCCTGACCGGACTACTATGGCCCTTTTCCCCCTGACCGGACTACTATGGCCCTTTTCCCTCGACTGGACTACAATGGCCCTTTTCCCCCTCACTGGACTACAATGGCCCTTTCCCCCTGACTGGACTACAATGGCCCTTTCCCCCTGACCGGACTACAATGGCCCTTTTAGATTAAAAAAAATATGTGAAGTAAATCTGCCTTTCTTCCACATCAGATTGACACTTTTCTGTGCTATTATATTATCTTGTTGTGGTTGTTTGACCTTTGATCTTTGTCTTTAATCCAATAGAGTGTCTCCTCTCCCCGCAGGGTCTGAGCTGAGTGAACACATGATAATGCCACCTTTAACTAACCTTGTTGTCCCTAATCTAAAGCACCCAGAATCCAATCTCGATTAGAGAGTCTGTCCCAGAAATACCATGTTTCCCCCAACTGAAGCCTTGGATGGTGTGTGTATGCATGTGTGTGTATGCATGTGTGTTTGTGTATGCATGTGTGTGTGTATGCATGTGTGTGTGTGTATGCATGTGTGTGTGTGTGTGTGTATGCATGTGTGTGTGTGTATGCATGTGTGTTTGTGTATGCATGTGTGAGCTCTATGTGTGGGTATGTGTATGAGTGCCTGTGTGTGCGTGTGCGTGTGTGTGTGTGTGTGTGTGTGTGTGTGTGTGTGTGTGTGTGTGTGTGTGTGTTCGAGAGAGAAAGAGAGAAAGAGAGAGAGAGCATTAGCACCTCTGTGTGTGGACATGACATAAATACTAAGGTGAATCCTCAGGAGGCCAGGCTTCCCTGGCTGGTTGTGGTTTCTAAGAAGACACTTTAAATCACTCCCACATCCCTAACGATTGTCTCATAGCAACCTTTTACTGCGGTAAAGCGTCCCTAAGCAACCCCTTTCTTCAGTAAAGCGAACCTAAAAGCCGTTCCATCTCCTCTCTGGTCGGAACGGAAGATGGTGGAAGCGGATGTTTTGTTTGAAACTGATGGCGTGTCGAGTAGATATAATAGTGAGGAGAAATAGATTCCAGTGTAGAATCCAAATTTACATACGTATTCAGACCCTTACACAGTACTTTGTTGAAGCACCTTTGGCAGTGACTATAGCATAGAGTCTTCTTGGGTATGACGCTACAAGCTTGGCACACCTGTATTTGGGGAGTTTCTCCTATTGTTCTCCGCAGATCTCTTAAGATATGTCAGGTTGGATGGGGAGCGTTGGTGTACAATCTGGGGTTTGGCTGGGCTACTCAAGGACATTCAGAGACTTGTCCCGAAGCCACTCCTGTGTTGTATTGGCTGTGTGCTTAGGGTCATTGTCCTGTTGGAAGGTGAACCTTCGCCCCAGTCTAAGGTCCTGAGTGCTCTGGAGCAGGTTTTCATCAAGGATCTCTCTGTACTCTGCTCCGTTCATCTTTGCCTCAATCCTGACTAGTCTCCTAGTCCCTGCCACTGAAAAACATCCCCACAGCATGATGCTACCACCACCATGCTTCACTGCAGGGATGGTGCCAGGTTTCCTCCAGATGTGACGCTTGCCATTCAGGCCAAAGAGTTCAATATTGGTTTCATCAGACCAGAGAATCTTGTTTCTCCAAGCAAACTGTCATGTGCTTTTTACTGAGGAGTGGCTTCCGTCTGGCCACTCTACCATAACGTCCTGATTGGATGAGTGCTGCAGAGATTGTTGTCTTTCTGGAAGGTTCTCCCATCTCCACAGAGGAACTTTAGAGCTCTGAGTGACCATCGGGTTCTTAGTCACCTCCTTGACCAAGGCCCTTCTCCCCCGATTGCTCAGTTTGGCCGGGTGCCCAGATCTATGAAGAGCCATGGTGGTTCCAAACTTCTTTCATGGAAGAATGATGGAGGCCACTGTGTTCTTGAGGACCTTCAATGCTGCAAAAATGTTTTGGTACCCTTCCCTAGATCTGTACCGCAACACAATCCTGTCTCGGAGCTCTACAGACAATCCCTTCGACCTCATGGATTGGTTTTTGCTCTGACATGCACTGTCAACTGTGGGACCTTATATAGACAAGTGTGCGCCTTCCCAAATCATGTCCAATCAATTGAATGTACTACAGGTGGACTCCAATCAAGTTGTAGAAACATCTCAAGGATGATCAATGGGAACAGGATGCACCTGAGCTCAATTTCGAGTGTCATAGCAAAGGGTCTGAATACTTAAGTAAATAAGGTATTTCTGTTTTTTTGTTTGAACAAATTTGCAAAAATGTCTAAAAACCTGTGCTGGCTTCATCATTATGGGGTATTGTGTGTAGATTCCTGAGGATTTGAAAAATATTTTTGATTAATTTTAGAATAAGGCTGTACCGTAACAAAATGTGGAAAAAGTCAAGGGGTCTGAATACTTTCCAAAGGCACGGGAGGAATATCATATGCCAGCTGAGGCGAAATGCTGCAATTGTGGTGGAAAACATGCAACGAATTCCTGAAGTGCCCTTTTATGGTGAAGGAGACAGAGGTGACAAGAGTAAGGGCTGTCTAGTGTGTCTCCTAGGTGGAGAAAGTGTGAAGAATTTTCCTCGTTCACTACCCGTACAGTAGATGGCAGCATGCACCTAGAAACATTTGTTTGCGGACCATCATAAAACCAGAAAAGAAGAAGACTGGTCGGAACCAGTCGTACCTGGATAGGTTACTCTCTAGGCTACACTAGCTCCATCCAGCTGTCCCTCGCCTGGCTGTCTGGCTCATTCTAAACACACACACACACACACACACACACACACACACACACACACAGTCACACACTCTCGGACACTGATACATTCCCACACAGGGTGGATTGAGTGGATTTGGGTGGATTGGATGGATTTTGGGGTGGACTGGGTCGATTTTGGTGGATTTGATGGATTTGGGGTGGATTGGGTGGTTGGGGTGGATTTGGGGTGGATTGGGTAGACTGGGTGAATTTGGGCTGGATTTGGTGGACTGGGAGGATTTGGGCTAGATTGGGTAGACTGGGTGGATTTGGTCTGGATTGGGTAGACTGGAGGATTTGGGCTGGGTTGGGTAGACTGAGTGGATTTGGGCTGTATTAGGGTGGATTTGTTGGATTGGGTGGAATGGGTGGTTTTGGTGGAATGGGTGGTTTGGGTGGATTTGGGCTAGATTGGGTCAGGCCGGTGTGGGCTCAATGGGCTGACAGGAGAAGAGAGGGTTGGGGTGAGCAAGCCAGTGGGGTGGGTTTTTGGGGTTTCTACCCTAGTCCAGACCGCCCCAGACCAGTTAGTTGTGCTGTCTGTGCAGGGTTTTTGTTCCCGCCTGACAGGCACCCACTGTAATTAACTCCCTGGATCACTCTGTATACTCACTCTCGCAGACAAAGAGGGAGGGAGGGAGGGAGGAGAGGGGGAGGGAGGGAAAGAGAGGGCTAGCGAGAGAGGTGTGAGAGTGTGGCACACACACAAATCCAACCATGTGTGTGTGTGTGCATTAGCCAGACTGCCACTCTCTGGGAGTCATGCCATGTTAATCCTCTATTTGGCTCATCAGTCTCTAACTCTCTCTCCATCCCTCCCTTCCTCCCACGCTCTCCCTCTCTCACTTCATCTCTCTCATTTTAAACACTTTTCATAAGGTGGAAAAGGCCTAGAGCATGTTTGCAAATCCAAGATCAAGAACACTGTTTTCATTACTTTAGATAAGGGCCAATGCAGAGTTCATACAATCATAGTGCAGGTTTCCTTCTCTGGTGGTACAATAAACATGTTACTACCAAAGTAAATGGTACACACTAGTACTACTGCCTCAGTAAGTCTCTGGTTGAGGATGTCTGGCTTTCCTAAGTGCTTAGGTATGTTTGGCTGCTGCTGACTGCCTTTGATGGTGTGACCAGTTGGAGTGGTAAGTGATCTAAACCAGAGCGGTCGGTTGGCTGGTGGGACTGATTTACGGTAAGAGCAGAGCTGGTGGTCATAGCTCTACAAGCAGTCTAGTGGTAACACCCGATGTGATTTACGGTAAGAGCAGTAGGGACAGAGCTGAAAGGTGGAAGGATACAGAGGTTGTTATGTGTAGAGCCCCGTGCTCTAGTGGTCTAATGGTAACACAGTTCACATAACACAGTTCACATAGCACACATAAATATCTGTCTGTCGCCCCAGGAGACGGGACATCAATCCTCCCTACTGGGTCTCCTCTCCTCATTCATCTACCCCTCTACTTCAATACTGTCTGAATAAAACATTACAAATATTTGAAAACGCAGTGCTGTTATTAAACAGGGAAATCGAGCTAAAGGCTAGAGGGGAGCAATGGAGGTGGTTAGTCTTAGTGCTCTAACACAATTGCATTTCAATTCGTTCAATTCAAGAAGTAAACTGAAATTTCAATTCCAAACAATTTGCTTCATTACTTTTCAATTAAGGAAAATGAAATGGAATTGACCCATAGGGCTCTGGTCAAAAGTAGTGCACTACACAAGGAATAGGGTGCCATTTGAAAGAGAGTTTGGACACAGATGCTATGTAGCATTAGCTCCACAGCCAACACCTACCACAGCCGTGGTAGACTAGCCTACTAGCCTTTCTACACAGTCGTGGTAGACTAGCCTACTAGCCTTTCTACACAGCCGTGGTAGACTAGCCTACTAGCCTTTCTACACAGTCGTGGTAGACTAGCCTACTAGCCTTTCTACACAGTCGTGGTAGACTAGCCTACTAGCCTTTCTACACAGTCGTGGTACACTAGCCTACTAGCCTTTCTACACAGCCGTGGTAGACTAGCCTACTAGCCTTTCTACACAGTCGTGGTAGACTAGCCTACTAGCCTTTCTACACAGTCGTGGTAGACTAGCCTACTAGCCTTTCTACACAGCCGTGGTAGACTAGCCTACTAGCCTTTCTACACAGCCGTGGTAGACTAGCCTACTAGCCTTTCTACACAGTCGTGGTAGACTAGCCTACTAGCCTTTCTACACAGTCGTGGTAGACTAGCCTACTAGCCTTTCTACACAGCCGTGGTAGACTAGCCTACTAGCCTTTCTACACAGTCGTGGTACACTAGCCTACTAGCCTTTCTACACAGTCGCCTTCTACACAGTCATGTAGACTAGCCTACTAGCCTTTCTACACAGTCGTAGCCTTCTAGCCTTTCTAGACAGTCGTAGCCTACTAGCCTTTCTACACAGTCGTGGTAGACTAGCCTTCTAGCCTTTCTACACAGTCGTGGTAGACTAGCCTACTAGCCTTTCTACACAGTCGTGGTAGACTAGCCTACTAGCCTTTCTACACAGTCGTGGTAGACTAGCCTACTAGCCTTTCTACACAGTCGTGGTAGACTAGCCTACTAGCCTTTCTACACAGTCGTGGTAGACTAGCCTACTAGCCTTTCTACACAGTCATGGTAGACTAGCCTACTAGCCTTTCTACACAGTCGTGGTAGACTAGCCTACTAGCCTTTCTACACAGTCGTGGTAGACTAGCCTACTAGCCTTTCTACACAGTCGTGGTAGACTAGCCTACTAGCCTTTCTACACAGTCGTGGTAGACTAGCCTACTAGCCTTTCTACACAGCCGTGGTAGACTAGCCTACTAGCCTTTCTACACAGTCGTGGTAGACTAGCCTACTAGCCTTTCTACACAGTCGTGGTAGACTAGCCTACTAGCCTTTCTACACAGCCGTGGTAGACTAGCCTACCTGACATGATGACTCCTTGCTGTCCCCAGTCCACCTGGCCATGCTGCTGCTCCAGTTTCAACTGTTCTGCCTTACTATTATTCAACCATGCTGGTCATTTATGAACATTTGAACATCTTGGCCACGTTCTGTTATAATCTCCACACAGCCAGAAGAGGACTGGCCACCCCACATATGCTCTCTCTAATTCTCTTTCTTTCTCTCTCTCTCGGAGGACCTGAGCCCTAGGACCGTGCCCCAGGACTACCTGACATGATGACTCCTTGCTGTCCCCAGTCCACCTGACTGTGCTGCTGCTCCAGTTTCAACTGTTCTGCCTTATTATTATTCGACCATGCTGGTCATTTATGAACATTTTAACATCTTGGTCATGTTCTGTTATAATCTCTACCCGGCACAGCCAGAAGAGGACTGGCCACCCCACATAGCCTGGTTCCTCTCTAGGTTTCTTCCTAGGTTTTGGCCTTTCTAGGGAGTTTTTCCTAGCCACCGTGCTTTTACACCTGCATTGTTTGCTGTTTGGGGTTTTAGGCTGGGTTTCTGTACAGCACTTTGAGATATCAGCTGATGTACGAAGGGCTATATAAATAAATTTGATTTGATTTGATTTGATACTAGCCTTTCTACACAGTCGTGGTACACTAGCCTACTAGCCTTTCTACACAGTCGTGGAAGACTAGCCTACTGGCCTTTCTACACAGTCGTGGTAGACTAGCCTACTAGCCTTTCTACACAGTCGTGGTAGACTAGCCTACTAGCCTTTCTACACAGCCGTGGTAGACTAGCCTACTAGCCTTTCTACACAGTCGTGGTAGACTAGCCTACTAGCCTTTCTACACAGCCGTGGTAGACTAGCCTACTAGCCTTTCTACACAGTCGTGGTACACTAGCCTACTAGCCTTTCTACACAGTCGTGGTAGACTAGCCTACTAGCCTTTCTACACAGTCGTGGTAGACTAGCCTACTAGCCTTTCTACACAGTCGTGGTAGACTAGCCTACTAGCCTTTCTACACAGTCGTGGTAGACTAGCCTACTAGTCTTTCTACACAGTCGTGGTACACTAGCCTACTAGCCTTTCTACACAGTCGTGGTACACTAGCCTACTTGCCTTTCTACACAGTCGTGGTAGACTAGCCTACTAGCCTTTCTACACAGCCGAGGTAGACTAGCCTACTAGCCTTTCCACACAATCGTGGTAGACTAGCCTACTAGCCTTTTTACACAATCGTGGTAGACTAGCCTACTAGCCTTTCCACACAGTCGTGGTAGACTAGCCTACTAGCCTTTCTACACAGCCGTGGTAGACTAGCCTACTAGCCTTTTCACACAGTCGTGGTAGACTAGCCTACTAGTCTTTCCACACAGTCGTAGTAGACTAGCCTACTAGCCTTTCACCTGTACCTACTACTATATCATGCATTTTTCATGTGTTCCTGAGTGCAGCAAAAGTACACCCCCCCCCCCCCCCCTTTCTCTCTGTCTCTCTGTCTCGCTCTCTCTCTGTCTCTCTCTCTCTCTTTCTGTTTCCAATGTGCTGCTGCGAGTCTGAATCTCAGACTGAATAGTTAGCAGACAACAGGCTGAGATTATCCCAGGGAAGAGAGAAGCTCCTGAGAAGACTTGGGAAGCATGTAGGTCTGTGTGTGTGTGTGTGTGTGTGTGTGTGTGTGTGTGTGTGTGTGTGTGTGTGTGTGTGTGTGTGTGTGTGTGTGTGTGTGCGGGTCCTGGGAAGATTTCAACTGACTTGAAGTCATGCATTATGGTGTGTGTAATTTAATACAAAAGTAATAGCTATAGATTTTCCAAACAGACCAGTAAAATCAGCACAATATATTGTTGCCATTGATTAGTACTACCTCCCTACACCTTCCATGCCATTACCTCTAGAGACCACTCACATGTAATTAACATACTTACTCACTGTTGCAATAAACCAGAAATCAAACCGTGGCATAAATAAAACTGAGCCGAACCAAACCAAGCTGTACTGATCTGGCCTGCATAAAACTGAGCCGAACCAAACCAAGCTGTACTGATCTGGTCTGCATAAAACTGAGCCGAACCAAACCAAGCTGTACTGATCTGGCCTGCATAAAACTGAGCCGAACCAAACCAAGCTGTACTGATCTGGCCTGCATAAAACTGAGCCGAACCAAACCAAGCTGTACTGATCTGGTCTGCATAAAACTGAGCCGAACCAAACCAAGCTGTACTGATCTGGCCTGCATAAAACTGAGCCGAACCAAACCAAGCTGTACTGATCTGGCCTGCATAAAACTGAGCCGAACCAAACCAAGCTGTACTGATCTGGCCTGCATAAAACTGAGCCGAACCAAACCAAGCTG
This sequence comes from Oncorhynchus nerka, assembly GCF_034236695.1. Lineage (NCBI taxonomy): Eukaryota > Metazoa > Chordata > Actinopteri > Salmoniformes > Salmonidae > Oncorhynchus > Oncorhynchus nerka. The sequence goes on from NC_088402.1 coordinate 82,374,172, forward strand.
TACTGATCTGGCCTGCATAAAACTGGGCCGAACCAAACCAAGCTGTACTGATCTGGTCTGCATAAAACTGAGCCGAACCAAACCAAGCTGTACTGATCTGGCCTGCATAAAACTGAGCCGAACCAAACCAAGCTGTACTGAGCTTGTCTGCATATGCATCCATCATACTTGCTGGAGGCGTGCTGAAAATAACATATCCAAGGCAGTACAATTTGTTTTGGGTCGGCACAATGTCTGAAAAGTGTCTAGCCTCGAGAGAACTAGAAAGAGAGAGTATTGATCTTTACCTGTAGTTCGCACCAGGCCACCTCCACCCAGGTCTCAGTGTCTAGGCCTTTGTAAACGGTCTTAAAGGCTCCCCTCCCCAGCTCAATGTCAAACTTCAGAAACCTCCCCCCCGGCGAGGTGGCCACAGCCTTCATCTCTGCCTCCTCCTCCTGCTCCCTGTCCCTCTCCTTCCCCGTCTGGGCAGGGGCGGAGGAGGGAGCGTCCTTGGCCCCGGGGTCCTGGGTGGTGCTGGGGCTGGATGGGTCATGGTGAGCGGTGTCGTGTCCTAGGGCTGCGGAAGCTGAGGCGGCGGTGGCGGTAGAGGCCTGGGCCCCGGTGAGGGTGAAGACTGAATCCAGGTGGGGGGCGGAGTGGGACACCTCTGGGGGGTCTGCCGCTACCTCGTCCTCCTCCTCGCAGATCTCCACACTCTTCCTGAAGAAACGCTTCTCTCTCCTCAGCCTCGGCCCGTGACCTCCTGACCCTGAAGCCACCACGGTCGCAGCCGGGGATGAGGGTGTGGAGAGAGACACAGGTCTAAACGGAGGTATCTCCTCTTCCTTAACATCTCTGTCCTCCATTTCTCCTCGCCCTCCTCTACTTCCGCCTCCTCTTGGTCCTTCTCCTGTATCCCTACCCTCGGCGGCTCTCCTCTCCTGAGCCTGGGAGGAGGGGAAGTCAGAGGGGGTACTTTGCGTCCTTTCCCTCCTGCCATCCTCCTGCTCCGTCTCCTCCTCTCGCGCTCCATCAGTTTTCTCTGAGGAGTCCTCTGTCCCCGTGGGTTCTCCAGGGTCCGTCGCCATGGGGATGCACCTCCTGCTCCCCGTCCTCTCCTCCTCCGACCCTCTGGTTCTTGTTCAGTCCCCGTCTCTCCTCTCTTTCTGTGGTCCTCTTCTTACCCACCTTCTAGGTTCTCTGGCTGCTGTTGTTCCAGTGTTGCTGGTGACTACGGGGTTGGGCCCTGCCACTAGAGGCTCCCGTCCTCCTCTCTCCTTTCTTTAGAGTCTTTACAGAGGCATAAAGAGGATGAGCAGCACAGTGCTTCTTATCTCCACTCCGTCCTAGCTTTCTGTCCTTACTTTCTTTCTCTCCATCTCCTAAAGTGCATACCCTTTCCTGTGCACCTTACCAAGGGGACTAAAGTCAATAGGCACCTCAATAAAGCCTCGCCTCAGCCAACCTTACTATATACACACGCTGAGGCAGAAGAAAGTGTTTAATGTCTCTGGGAAAGAGAGGGAAGCTAGGGCCTCTTCCTCCTCTTATAGATAATCTTCTCTGTCAAAGTCTTAAGGTGAATCTCCTCAGGTAAATCCTGTGAAGAAAACAAACAAACACATTAGTATTCAGCAGGCTAGTATAGCGACATGCGAATAACTTTCCACTGTTCAAGTCATATTCAAATCATTCATTTCCAAGAACACCAGTTTCAGTTTGATGTTTGAGATTGTTTTTGTTTGATGTTCTGGGTATGATGGTGAGGTCAGTGGGGGACTGCACAGAGGGAGGATCTGAGAATAATCAAAGTTCTCAGCTATATCCTGGTACTATATTCCTTTCCACAGTCAGTCCTGTCTGTCAAAGAATGCCTGCTCACAATGTGTAAAATCCTATCAAATCAAATTGTTCTTATTAATGGAGAAATGTTCATACACTCCTCAGAGGAATGGTTTCCTCATTTTGAATGTAACTTATTCCTAATAGGACACTTTAAACACTGCCTAGCTAGCACCGATTTATGCTGTTACTCCCAGGCATTTCCCCAGTGTCTGTTCCATCTCAAGTGTTGATTGCCTTCTAAAAAAGGCAATATTCTGCAATGTATTTTCTATTTCTGCAGTTTGTGCCGTAGCTAGTAGCAAAATGTTATCTTCTAAATTGCTACAATCCTTAATTTGCCAGCCAGCCGATACAGACTGTTTCTTTCAGTTTCAACCCTCATAAGTCTGCTGAAGAAAGTCTCCAGTAATAGGATGCTGGATAACGCAGATGGCATCAAGACTGTCAGGTGATTCATTCATTTTGGATTGGGGTGGCAGGGTAGCCTAGTGGTTAGAGCGTTGGACTAGTAACCGCAAGGTTGCAAGTTCAAACCCCCGAGCTGACAAGGTACTGTCGTTCTGCCCCTGAACAGGCAGTTAACCCACTGTTCCTAGGCCGTCATTGAAAATAAGAATTTGTTCTTAAATGACTTGCCTAGTTAAATAAAGGTAAAATAAAATGCTACAAGCTGCCCATGTGTGTATGGTGAGATGTGAGATAATGTAGGTCTACTCTGAGGAAAGGAACCATTAAAATCTGTTCATCAAAAACCCTGAAGACAGGGCCGGTTAAGCAAAGTTTTCTACAGCCCAGCACACCTAAAAAGTGTTCATACTTCATAGACTTCATAGACTAAGGAATCTGTCATATTGTATAGTTTCACTTTGAGTTTGTCATCAATCAGAATTTAGTGAGTGTGTTGCAATTTTAGTTGTGTTTGGTGGGGACCAATGGTGGAGACCATTAGTCAATACAGCGGTACTAAATCCTGTTCTGATGATTAAAAATGGATGATTCAGTACTATGGACCATTCATTCCTTCATTATTCATTCATGAGCAGAGGGATGCTCTTAGCGATCTGTCAACTCTTAGTGATATCTGTCAACTCGTACTTGTAGCTACTCTATTACACAGTAAAAGCCTTTTCGTCTTGGTAAGCAACTCCAGTGTAGATTTGGCCTTGTGTTTTAGGTTATTGCCCTGCTGAAAGATTATTGCCCTGCTGAAAGGTTATTGCCCTGCTGAAAGATTATTGCCCTGCTGAAAGATTATTGCCCTGCTGAAAGGTTATTGCCCTGCTGAAAGATTATTGCCCTGCTGAAAGATTATTGCCCTGCTGAATCTGTTGGAAAGCAGACTGAACTATTTTGCTTGTACTTAGCTCTTTTCCGTTACTTTTTATAAATAAAAAAACTCCCTAGTCCTTGCTGATGACAAGCATACCCATAACGTGATGCAGCCACCACCATGCTTGAAAATATGAAGACTGGTACTCTGTGATTTGTTGTATTGGAATTGCCCCAAACATAAAGCTTTGTATTCAGGACATAAAGTTAATTTCTTTGCCACATTTTTTGCAGTTTTACTTTCGTGTATTATTGCAAACAGGAATGCTTGTTTTGGAATATTTGTATTCTGAACAGGCTTCCTTATTTTTTACTTAGGTTAGTATTGTGGAGTAATGACAATGTTGTTGATCCATCCTCAGTTTTCAATCACAGCCATTAATCTCTGTAACTATTTTAAAGTCATCATTGGCCTCATGGTGTAATCCTTGAGCGGTTTCCTTCCTCTCCTGCAACTGAGTTAGGAAGGACGCCTGTATCTTTCTTGTGACAGGGTGTATTAATACACCGTCCAAAAGCTCAATTCATAACCTCACCATGCTCAAAGGGATATTCAATGTCTGCTTTTTTTACCCATATACCAATAGGTGCCCTTCTTTGCGAAGCATTGGAAAACGTCCCTGGATCTGTCTTTGAAATTCACTACTCGACTGAGGGAACTTACAGATAATTGTATGTGTGGTGTACAGAGATGATGTAGTCATTAAAAATAATAATTTTAAACACTATTATTACACACAGAGTGAGTCCATGAAACTTATTATGTGACTTAAGCACATTTTATTCCTGAACGTATTTAGACCATAACAAAAGGGTTGAATACTTTGTTAATACATTTCAGCTTTTTATTTTTTATTAATTTGCACACATTTCGAAGAACATAATTCCACTTTGACAAAATGGGGTATTGTGCGAAGGCCAGTGAAACAAAATCTAAATTTAATCCATTTTAAATTCAGGCTGTAACACAACAAAATGGGGAAAAAGTCAGAGGGTGTGAATACATTCTGAAGGCACTGTACATTACTACTTAGACCCATACAGTACAGTAATACATTGCAAGCTCCTCCATCTGTGGCCTACATTAAGGCTATAGTCTGTTTACAGAATGAGGATTGAGACAAAGATGAAAGGTAGACACTATAACTATAAAGAGCACAAACTCTATTCTGTCTGTAGATACATGTCATAGAGGTACTGTAGGTCCAGCTGCTGTCTAGTCAGGTAGCTACAGTAATAGTATTCCAAACCTCTCAATTGACTTATACCTCTTTCACATTACAGTGCTAACCTGAACTTTTCTCTTTGCCCTTTCCTGTCCTTTGACCTTATCAATTGATGTGACCACAAACAAGGGAAAGGAACCAGAGTGGAGACAAACATATTATATAGGACAGACATTAGCCTGGTCCCAGATCTGTTTGTGCTATCTTACCAACTCCTATGGTCATTGAAAATTAATTGGACATGACAGCACAAAAAGATCTGGGACCAGACAGTGGGGAATGGGGACAGACATTATATAAGTGAGTCTATAAATGAGACAGACATGGGTCGATAGGTAAGGCCTCAGCAGGAAATAGGTGACACGGGAGAATATCTCCTTTAAACAAGAGCTTATTCCCCAGTGTCCCCAGGGCAAGGAGTTCCCATGGAACAGAGTTATCACAGTGCATCAAACACATTCACACTGACACAGCCCATCCCTCTCTCCCTCACAGTCACTGACTCTCTCCTACACACACATTTACAGACACGCAAGCACACACACAGACATGTATACATGCACACGCATAAACATACACACACACACACACACACACACACACACACACACACACACACACACACACACACACACACACACACACACACACACACACACACATATTGAATTTCAAGCACAGATTCAACTACAAAGAGCAAGGAGCTTATCGAAAGCCTCAAAGAGAACGGCAGTGATTGGTAGATGGGTAAGAATAACAAATCAGCCATTGAATATGTCATTAAGCATGGTCAAGATAATAATTATGCTGTGGATTATGTATTAAACCACCCAGACACATCAAAGATCTAGTCGTCCTTCTGAACTGAGCTGCAGGACAGGAAGGAAACTGCTTAGGGATGTCACCATGAGGCCATTGGTAATTTTAAAACGGTTACAAAGTTCAACGGCTGAGACAGGAGAAAACTGAGGATGGATCAACAACATTGTAGTGACTCCACAATAATGACCTAAATTGACAGATAGAAAAGAATGATAGAAATAATCCAAACATGCATCAAAGCACAGAAGTAATACTGCAAAAAAACACAGCAAAGGAATACACTTTTTGGCCTGAATGCAAAGCCTTATGTTTGGGGCAAATTCAACACAAAACATCACAGTGTAACAGCTTCCTTATTTTCAAGCTTGGTGGTGGCTGCATCCTGGTATAGGTATGCTTGACATCGGCAAAAGCTTAGGAAAAATTCTAGAGGAAAACCTGCTTCAGTCTGCTTTTATACCAGGAATTCACCATTCAGTGGACAATAGCTTACAACACAAAGCCAAATATACACTGTAGTTGCTTACCAAGAACACAGTGAATGTTCCCGATTGGCCTAGTTACAGTTTTGACTTAAACCTGCTTGAAAATCTATGGACTTGAACATTTCTGTCTAGCCATGATCCCCAACCCCTTGACAGAGCTTGTAGAATTTTGAAAAGAATAATGGGAAAATATTGCACAATCCATGTGTGCAAAGATTTTATAGACTTTCCCAAGAAGACTCATAGCTGTAATCTGAGGCTGGCACTAAGACAGCATTGAATGAGCTGTATTCTGCCATAAGAAAACAAGAAAACGCTCACCCAGAGGAGGCGCTCCTAGTAGCTGGGGACTTTAATGCAGGGAAACTTACATCCGTTTACCAAATTTCTATCAGCATGTTGTGACGACCCTCCCACTCTGTCTGCCGTATTCTCTCTGTTATTTCCTTATTAGGATGCTGGTGGGCGGAGTTGGGAGGGTCGTCAGCTACATGGGAAACACCTGGGCCCGGTGTCTCCCAGGATAAATACACCACTTCCCCATTCATGGAGGAGACTCTCTCCATGCAGACACCCTTTGTAGATTGTGTTGTGGTTCTTGGTGGCCGTTTGTTTGTTTGTTTGCTTTGACACCTTTCATCACCCTGCATTATCACATTCATGCATGCAAAACACTCACTTACACTACTGATTACTGATTACACACACCATTGTATATTATACTTAGTTGCTTTAGGTAATAAATACATATTTTGCTACTCCTTATCTCCACGTTGTCTCCCTTTGTTACGGGCTTTGAGCCGGTTCGTGACAATGTTAAATGTGAAACCAGAGGAAAAAACACTGGACCATCTTTATTCCACACACAGAGACGCATACAAAGCTCTCCCTCACCCTCCATTTGGCAAATCTGACCATAATTCTATCCTCCTGATTCCTGCTTACAAGCAAAAATTAAAGCAGGAAGCACCAGTGACTCGATCAATAAAAAAGTGGTCAGATGAAGTAGATACTAAGCTACAGAATTGTTAGCACAGACTGGAATATGTTCTGGGATTCCTCCAATGGCATTGAGGAGTACACCACATCTGTCATTGGCTTCATCAATAAGTGCATCGATGACGTCGTCCCCACAGTGACCGTACGTACATATCCCAACCAGAAGCCATGGATTACAGGCAACATCCGTACTGAGCTAAAGGCTAGAGCTGCCGCTTTCAAGGAGCGGGACTCTAACCCGAAAGCTTATAAGAAATCCAGCTATGCCCTCTGACAAACCATCAAACAGACAAAGCATCAATACAGGACTAAGATCGAATCGCACTACACCAGCTCTGATGCTCGTCGGATGTGGCAGGGCTTGCAAACCATTACCATCCCTGTCCGATTCTGTAAAACCAACATGTTTTAAGCAGACCACCATAGTGACTGTGCCCAAGAACACTAAGGTAACCTGCCTTAATGACTACCAACCGGTAGTACTCACATCTGTAGCCATGAAGTGCTGGTCATGGCTCACATCAACACCCTTATTCCAGAAACCCTAGACCCACTCCAATTTGCATACCGCCCCAACAGATCCACAGATGATGCAATCACTATTACACTCCACACTGCCCTTTCTAGAGGTCGACCGATTAATCAGAATGGCCGATTAATTAGGGACGATTTCAAGTTTTCATAACAATCGAAAATCGGTATTTTTGGGCGCCTATTATGCCTAATTAAAAAGAAATTACACATTTATTTAATCTTTATTTAACTAGGCAAGTCAGTTAAGAACACAATCTTATTTTCAATGACGGCCTAGGAACGGTGTGTTAACTGCCTCGTTCAAGGGCAGAACGATAGATTTTCACCTTGTCAGCTCAGGGATCCAAATTCGCAACCTTACAGTTAACTAGTCCGACGCAATAACGACTTGCCTCTCTCTCGTTGCACTCCACAAGGAGACTGCCTGTTCCGCAAATGCAGTAAGCCAAGGTATGTTGCTAGCTAGCATTAAACTTATCTTATAAAAAACAATCAATCAATCATAATCACTAGTTAACTACACATGGTTGATGATATTACTAGATATTATCTAGCGTGTCCTGCATTGCATATAATCTGACTGAGCATACAAGCATACAAGTATCTAAGTATCTGACTGAGCGGTGCTAGGCAGACGCAGGCGCGTAAACATTCATTCAAACAGCATTTTCGTGTGTTTTGCCAGCAGCTCTTCGTTGTGCGTCAAGCATTGCGCTGTTTATGAATTCAAGCCTATCAACTCCCGAGATGAGGCTGGTGTAACCGAAGTGAAATGGCTAGCTAGTTAGCGCGCGCTAATAGCGTTTCAAACGTCACTCGCTCTGAGCTTGTGGTTGTTCCCCTTGCTCTGCATGGGTAATGCTGCTTCGAGGGTGGCTGTTGTCGTTGGGTTCCTGGTTCGAGCCCAGGGAGGAGCGAGGAGAGGGATGGAAGCTATACTGTTACACTGGCAATACTAAAGAGCCTATAAGAACATTCAATAGTCAAAGGTTAATGAAATACAAATGGTATAGAGGGAAATAGTCCTATAATTCCTATAATAACTACAACCTAAAACTTCTTACCTGGGAATATTGAAGACTCATGTTAAAAGGAACCACAAGCTTTCATATGTTCTCATGTTCTGAGCAAGGAACTTAAACGTTAGCTTTCTTACATAGCACATATTGCACTTTTACTTTCTTCTCCAGCACTTTGTTTTTGCATTATTTAAACCAAATTGAACATGTTTCATTATTTATTTGAGGCTAAATTGATTTTATTGATATATTATATTAAGTTAAAATAAGTGTTGGATCCCCCGAGCTGACAATGTGAAAATCTGTCGTTCTGCCCCGAACAAGGCAGTTAACCCACCGTTCCTAGGTCATTGAAAATAAGAATGTGTTCTTAACTGACTTGCCTAGTTCAATAAAGATTAAATAAAGGTGTAAAAAATATTAATATATGTTTTTTTTTTTATATTCCAAATCGGTGCCCAAAAATACCGATTTTCGATTGTTATGAAAACTTGAAATCGTCCCTAATTAATCGGACATTCCGATTAATCGGTCGACCTCTAATACACACACAACTGTACCATACGTGCGTGCACACAAACACATGTCCTCTTTAAAAAAAATAACAAATCCTCGGAAATTACCTCCCAAATTGGCAGCAAATATGATAAATATCAGTGGTCATAAGAGATAAGGATAACAAACAAAATACTGCTTAGACAAAGCCTGGTTTTGGGAGGCTTTGTATGGTGTGTGTCCCAAATGGCAACATATTTCCTAAATAGTGCACTACTTTTTACCAGGGCCCTGCTCAAAAGGAGTGCACTATATAGGAAATAGTGTGCATAGGTCTCTGGTCTAAAGTAGTGCACTATATAGGGAATATGTTGCCATTTGGATCGTAGACCCTGTGTTTTTGTGTGAAGGCACATGTTCACAATCACATCATGTCACTGCTGGTCTGAATCTCATCCATTCAGCCTTGCAGTAATGGAGTTACATCAAGTAGGCCTACATGTAATGAGATCTGAACATCCAGCTGTGTTCTGCCTCCCTGTCCCTCCAGGCCCTTTATGGATCATATAGGTGTGTACACTTGACATGCAGCCTAATATATATATATTTTTTTAATGCACAGCAGAAATCATCATGACTCTTTCAGTTGATTATTACGAATCGTTTACAATTTGCCAATTACTGCTCAGTTCCATTTAACCCCAAACTTCTCTATGAAACTGGAACTCAAAGTAGATTTTCTTTTTACAGTCTACTGCAAACATGACAAACTAGCTACAGTAAAATGTGTCACGTGGTAACCCCATACTTCTCTAATGAAACATGAACTCAAAGTTTGAAAACGTAGTTAATGTACAGGCTAATGCAAGCATGGGAAACTAAATTCCATCACACAATTTAGGCTACCACAGTCTCCATCACATAGTACACCATGGACATGGACAACAGAGGGTCCCTCTGTACCACAGAGTCGCTGCACTGCAAACATAACAAACACTGTGCTCCCGCTTTCCCTCTCTTCCTTCTTTTTCATCCCTCCCTTCATGGGCATACACACATTAATCCCCTGGGACTGAACAACTTCTGGTGATTTAGTCAGGCGGACAAAGGAGGAGCCTGGGGAATGGGGTGCGTGCCAGTGTGTGTTTGTGTTTCACTGTGTGCGTGGTCGTGCATGTGTGTGTTGGGGGTGGGATGCAGTGTGTGTGTGTGTGTGTGTGTGTGTGTGTGTGTGTGTGTGTGTGTGTGTGTGTGTGTGTGGACAGAAAGGGAATGAGAGTGGAGAGAGGGGACATCAAGGTTCCAAATTGAAAGAGAGAGAGAGAGAGAGAGCGCGAGAGAGGGAGAGATATTTAGAGAAAAAGAGCGGCAGGTGAGCGTTGGGTCAGTAACCAAAAAGTTGCTGGTTCAAATCCATGAACCGACTTGGTGAAAAATCTGTTGATATGCCCTTGAGAAAGAAGCAATGGGGCTGGCTGGTTTGAAGGGGTGGGAAAAATGTTGCGTGAAAGAGAACAAGAGAGAAATGAAGGGGGGGTGGCACAGACAAAAAAGGGGGTTGTGGGGGATTCTCCCTGATTAAATATGCCAGTGTTTGTGTGAATGAAAGCAGTGACTATAGCTACATTTCGGCTTGAACAAAAACAACTACTGTTTGCACAGGGATGAATAGGACAGAGAACATGAGAAAAAGAGAGGAATGAGAGTGGATGGATTGGGGATAGAGAAAAATGACTGGAGCTATTTGATTCCATTAGCATAGTAATATTTCTATAGGCTGAGTGGCTGGTTGTGTTTGAATACCCATACTAGTGTACTAAATATTATACAAGAAAAAAAAGTTTTATAATATGTGAAATTTGTAGAAATAGTACTCGGAAGGCGCCATCCAATGCCCGCCAGTCATTCATTTTGGTACAGCGCGTCAATTTATCTCATTATCAGATGTTGTCAAACATGTCGGAAAAGACGAGTGAATTCTACTAGATCAAACGCCGAAATGCAGTTTAAGTGTGTAGTGTGCTAGTATTGGTATTCAGACATGGCCACTGACTGTGACTAGGAGTATAAGGAGCAGAAGCTCGGTGGGTTTTGCCCTGTGGCGTATTGCTCCGGCCAGGGCACAGCAGTTTGGTCATAGAAATAAAATCACTGCACAAATCGCCGCCAATACACTCATTATGACATCATTGACTTAAATAGTGATCTATTTGTGTTTGGTGCCACGCTGCCCTATCGGGGTCACTGCTTTGGTGTGCCGCTGCCACGCTGCCCTATCGGGGTCACTGCATTGGTGCCCCGGTGCCACGCTGCCCTATCGACCCACACTACTGGTGGGTTCAAACCCTTCAGGGGGCCGGGGAGACTTGGCATGTCCGTGACCCAGGACAACACCCTGTTGTTCTCTGCAAACATCAAAGCAGTGACCCGCTCTACAATATCAGTAGAATACGACCTTTACTCACACAGGAAGTGGTGCCGGTCCTAATCCAGGCACTTGTCATCTTCTGTCTGGACTACTGCAACTCTCTGTTGGCTGGGGTCCCCGTTGCTGCCATGAAACCCCTGCAATTTAGCCAGAATAGCTCAGTCCGTCTGGTCCTGCTCCTCTGCACACTACACTGGCTTCCAGTCTAAGCATCATCTTCAAGGTGCTTGCCTACGGAGCTGCAAGGGGAAATGCCTCTCCATACCATCAGGCTCAAACCCTACATCTCAACCCAAGCACTCTGTTCTGCCACCTCTGGTCTCTTGGCATCCCACCCCTGCGGTAGGGAAGCTCCCACTCAGCCCAGTCAAAGCTCTTCTCTGTCCTGGCACCCCAATGGTGGAACAAGCTTCCCCTAAAGTCAGGACAGTGGAGTCCCTGCCTAACTTCCAAAAACTTCTGAAACCCTACCTCTTCAAATAGTATCTTAAATAACCCCACAAGGACTGGGGGGAGGGACGTGGATGAAGGGGGGGATATGAAGGAACACAGGTAGGAAAGGGGAACGAGGGCGAGGACCTGCCACGGAAGAGGACAGGGGAAGGGGGCAGGGGAGGAGGCGGGACAGGGGGAGGTGGGACACTGGTGAGGACAGGAGGGGACATGGATGGAGGAACTCTCATAAGCCCGTTAAAGGCCTGCTCGTGTGAGCACAGCACCGAAACCGACCGCCTGTTGGAAAGAAAGAAAAGTTTGAATACAAGAGTTGTTGCTACACTGTCCTTTGCCTGGCAACACATCTAAATAAGGCCATTCAAAGGATTGTAGACATCTGAGCCTGATGAAGACCTTTGCACAATAAAAACGTTGCACAATAAAACTGTGGGAGCATTTGTACAGTGGCAGGTATCTATCATTCAGACATCAGTAGCAGGTATCTATCATTCAATCATCAGTAGCAGGTATCTATCATTCAATCATCAGTAGCAGGTATCTATCATTCAATCATCAGTAGCAGGTATCTATCATTCAATCATCAGTGGCAGGTATCTATCATTCAATCATCAGTGGCAGGTATCTATCATTCAATCATCAGTAGCAGGTATCTATCATTCAATCATCAGTGGTGGGTATCTATCATTCAATCATCAGTAGCAGGTATCTATCATTCAATCATCAGTAGCAGGTATCTATCATTCAGACATCAGTGGCAGGTATCTATCATTCAATCATCAGTAGCAGGTATCTATCATTCAGACATCAGTGGCAGGTATCTATCATTCAGACATCAGTAGCAGGTATCTATCATTCAATCATCAGTAGCAGGTATCTATCATTCAATCATCAGTAGCAGGTATCTATCATTCAATCATCAGTAGCAGGTATCTATCATTCAATCATCAGTGGCAGGTATCTATCATTCAATCATCAGTGGCAGGTATCTATCATTCAATCATCAGTAGCAGGTATCTATCATTCAATCATCAGTGGTGGGTATCTATCATTCAATCATCAGTATCTAGGTATCTATCATTCAATCATCAGTAGCAGGTATCTATCATTCAGACATCAGTGGCAGGTATCTATCATTCAATCATCAGTAGCAGGTATCTATCATTCAGACATCAGTGGCAGGTATCTATCATTCAATCATCAGTAGCAGGTATCTATCATTCAGACATCAGTAGCAGGTATCTATCATTCAATCATCAGTGGCGGGTATCTATCATTCAATCATCAGTAGCAGGTATCTATCATTCAATCATCAGTGGCAGGTATCTATCATTCAGACATCAGTAGCAGGTATCTATCATTCAATCATCAGTAGCAGGTATCTATCATTCAGACATCAGTGGCAGGTATCTATCATTCAATCATCAGTAGCAGGTATCTATCATTCAATCATCAGTAGCAGGTATCTATCATTCAGACATCAGTAGCAGGTATCTATCATTCAATCATCAGTAGCAGGTATCTATCATTCAATCATCAGTAGCAGGTATCTATCATTCAATCATCAGTGGTGGGTATCTATCATTCAGACATCAGTAGCAGGTATCTATCATTCAATCATCAGTAGCAGGTATCTATCATTCAATCATCAGTAGCAGGTATCTATCATTCAATCATCAGTAGCAGGTATCTATCATTCAATCATCAGTGGCAGGTATCTATCATTCAATCATCAGTAGCAGGTATCTATCATTCAATCATCAGTAGCAGGTATCTATCATTCAGACATCAGTGGCAGGTATCTATCATTCAATCATCAGTAGCAGGTATCTATCATTCAATCATCAGTAGCAGGTATCTATCATTCAGACATCAGTAGCAGGTATCTATCATTCAATCATCAGTAGCAGGTATCTATCATTCAATCATCAGTGGTGGGTATCTATCATTCAGACATCAGTAGCAGGTATCTATCATTCAATCATCAGTAGCAGGTATCTATCATTCAGACATCAGTAGCAGGTATCTATCATTCAATCATCAGTAGCAGGTATCTATCATTCAATCATCAGTAGCAGGTATCTATCATTCAATCATCAGTAGCAGGTATCTATCATTCAATCATCAGTGGCAGGTATCTATCATTCAATCATCAGTGGCAGGTATCTATCATTCAATCATCAGTAGCAGGTATCTATCATTCAATCATCAGTAGTGGGTATCTATCATTCAATCATCAGTAGCAGGTATCTATCATTCAATCATCAGTAGCAGGTATCTATCATTCAGACATCAGTGGCAGGTATCTATCATTCAATCATCAGTAGCAGGTATCTATCATTCAGACATCAGTGGCAGGTATCTATCATTCAGACATCAGTAGCAGGTATCTATCATTCAATCATCAGTAGCAGGTATCTATCATTCAATCATCAGTAGCAGGTATCTATCATTCAATCATCAGTAGCAGGTATCTATCATTCAATCATCAGTGGCAGGTATCTATCATTCAATCATCAGTGGCAGGTATCTATCATTCAATCATCAGTAGCAGGTATCTATCATTCAATCATCAGTGGTGGGTGTCTATCATTCAATCATCAGTAGCAGGTATCTATCATTCAATCATCAGTAGCAGGTATCTATCATTCAGACATCAGTGGCAGGTATCTATCATTCAGACATCAGTGGCAGGTATCTATCATTCAATCATCAGTAGCAGGTATCTATCATTCAGACATCAGTAGCAGGTATCTATCATTCAATCATCAGTAGCAGGTATCTATCATTCAATCATCAGTAGCAGGTATCTATCATTCAGACATCAGTAGCAGGTATCTATCATTCAATCATCAGTGGCAGGTATCTATCATTCAGACATCAGTAGCAGGTATCTATCATTCAGACATCAGTAGCAGGTATCTATCATTCAATCATCAGTGGCAGGTATCTATCATTCAATCATCAGTAGCAGGTATCTATCATTCAGACATCAGTGGCAGGTATCTATCATTCAATCATCAGTAGCAGGTATCTATCATTTAGACATCAGTGGCAGGTATCTATCATTCAGACATCAGTAGCAGGTATCTATCATTCAATAATCAGTAGCAGGTATCTATCATTCAATCATCAGTAGCAGGTATCTATCATTCAATCATCAGTAGCAGGTATCTATCATTCAATCATCAGTGGCAGGTATCTATCATTCAATCATCAGTGGCAGGTATCTATCATTCAATCATCAGTAGCAGGTATCTATCATTCAATCATCAGTGGTGGGTATCTATCATTCAATCATCAGTAGCAGGTATCTATCATTCAATCATCAGTAGCAGGTATCTATCATTCAGACATCAGTGGCAGGTATCTATCATTCAATCATCAGTAGCAGGTATCTATCATTCAGACATCAGTGGCAGGTATCTATCATTCAATCATCAGTAGCAGGTATCTATCATTCAATCATCAGTAGCAGGTATCTATCATTCAATCATCAGTAGCAGGTATCTATCATTCAATCATCAGTCAGCAGGTATCTATCATTCAATCATCAGTAGCAGGTATCTATCATTCAATCATCAGTAGCAGGTATCTATCATTCAATCATCAGTAGCAGGTATCTATCATTCAGACATCAGTGGCAGGTATCTATCATTCAATCATCAGTAGCAGGTATCTATCATTCAATCATCAGTAGCAGGTATCTATCATTCAATCATCAGTAGCAGGTATCTATCATTCAATCATCAGTGGTGGGTATCTATCATTCAATCATCAGTAGCATATCTATCATTCAATCATCAGTAGCAGGTATCTATCATTCAATCATCAGTAGCAGGTATCTATCATTCAGACATCAGTAGCAGGTATCTATCATTCAATCATCAGTAGCAGGTATCTATCATTCAGACATCAGTGGCAGGTATCTATCATTCAATCATCAGTAGCAGGTATCTATCATTCAATCATCAGTAGCAGGTATCTATCATTCAATCATCAGTAGCAGGTATCTATCATTCAATCATCAGTAGCAGGTATCTATCATTCAATCATCAGTAGCAGGTATCTATCATTCAGACATCAGTAGCAGGTATCTATCATTCAATCATCAGTAGCAGGTATCTATCATTCAATCATCAGTAGCAGGTATCTATCATTCAATCATCAGTAGCAGGTATCTATCATTCAATCATCAGTGGCAGGTATCTATCATTCAATCATCAGTAGCAGGTATCTATCATTCAATCATCAGTAGCAGGTATCTATCATTCAGACATCAGTGGCAGGTATCTATCATTCAATCTATCATTCAGACATCAGTAGCAGGTATCTATCATTCAATCATCAGTAGCAGGTATCTATCATTCAACATCAGTGGCAGGTATCTATCATTCAATCATCAGTAGCAGGTATCTATCATTCAATCATCAGTAGCAGGTATCTATCATTCAATCATCAGTGGTGGGTATCTATCATTCAATCATCAGTAGCAGGTATCTATCATTCAATCATCAGTAGCAGGTATCTATCATTCAATCATCAGTAGCAGGTATCTATCATTCAATCATCAGTAGCAGGTATCTATCATTCAATCATCAGTAGCAGGTATCTATCATTCAATCATCAGTAGCAGGTATCTATCATTCAATCATCAGTGGCAGGTATCTATCATTCAATCATCAGTAGCAGGTATCTATCATTCAATCATCAGTAGCAGGTATCTATCATTCAATCATCAGTAGCAGGTATCTATCATTCAGACATCAGTAGCAGGTATCTATCATTCAATCATCAGACTATCATTCAACATCAGTGCAGGTATCTATCATTCAATCATCAGTAGCAGGTATCTATCATTCAATCATCAGTAGCAGGTATCTATCATTCAATCATCAGTAGCAGGTATCTATCATTCAATCATCAGTAGCAGGTATCTATCATTCAATCATCAGTGGCAGGTATCTATCATTCAGACATCAGTAGCAGGTATCTATCATTAAATCATCAGTAGCAGGTATCTATCATTCAATCATCAGTAGCAGGTATCTATCATTCAATCATCAGTGGCAGGTATCTATCATTCAGACATCAGTAGCAGGTATCTATCATTCAATCATCAGTAGCAGGTATCTATCATTCAGAGATCAGTGGCAGGTATCTATCATTCAATCATCAGTTGCAGGTATCTATCATTCAATTATCAGTAGCAGGTATCTATCATTCAATCATCAGTAGCAGGTATCTATCATTCAATCATCAGTAGCAGGTATCTATCATTCAATCATCAGTAGCAGGTATCTATCATTCAGACATCAGTAGCAGGTATCTATCATTCAATCATCAGTAGCAGGTATCTATCATTCAGACATCAGTGGCAGGTATCTATCATTCAATCATCAGTAGCAGGTATCTATCATTCAGACATCAGTAGCAGGTATCTATCATTCAATCATCAGTAGCAGGTATCTTTCATTCAATCATCAGTAGCAGGTATCTATCATTCAGACATCACTCGCAGGTATCTATCATTCAATCATCAGTGGTGGGTATCTATCATTCAATCATCAGTAGCAGGTATCTATCATTCAATCATCAGTAGCAGGTATCTATCATTCAGACATCAGTAGCAGGTATCTATCATTCAATCATCAGTAGCAGGTATCTATCATTCAGACATCAGTGGCAGGTATCTATCATTCAATCATCAGTAGCAGGTATCTATCATTCAATCATCAGTAGCAGGTATCTATCATTCAGACATCAGTAGCAGGTATCTATCATTCAATCATCAGTAGCAGGTATCTATCATTCAATCATCAGTGGCTATCATATCTATCATTCAGACATCAGTAGCAGGTATCTATCATTCAATCATCAGTAGCAGGTATCTATCATTCAATCATCAGTGGCGGGTATCTATCATTCAATCATCAGTAGCAGGTATCTATCATTCAATCATCAGTAGCAGGTATCTATCATTCAGACATCAGTAGCAGGTATCTATCATTCAATCATCAGTAGCAGGTATCTATCATTCAGACATCAGTGGCAGGTATCTATCATTCAATCATCAGTAGCAGGTATCTATCATTCAGACATCAGTAGCAGGTATCTATCATTCAATCATCAGTAGCAGGTATCTTTCATTCAATCATCAGTAGCAGGTATCTATCATTCAGACATCACTCGCAGGTATCTATCATTCAATCATCAGTGGCGGGTATCTATCATTCAATCATCAGTAGCAGGTATCTATCATTCAATCATCAGTAGCAGGTATCTATCATTCAGACATCAGTAGCAGGTATCTATCATTCAATCATCAGTAGCAGGTATCTATCATTCAGACATCAGTGGCAGGTATCTATCATTCAATCATCAGTAGCAGGTATCTATCATTCAATCATCAGTAGCAGGTATCTATCATTCAGACATCAGTAGCAGGTATCTATCATTCAATCATCAGTAGCAGGTATCTATCATTCAATCATCAGTGGCGGGTATCTATCATTCAGACATCAGTAGCAGGTATCTATCATTCAATCATCAGTAGCAGGTATCTATCATTCAATCATCAGTGGCGGGTATCTATCATTCAATCATCAGTAGCAGGTATCTATCATTCAATCATCAGTAGCAGGTATCTATCATTCAATCATCAGTAGCAGGTATCTATCATTCAATCATCAGTAGCAGGTATCTATCATTCAATCATCAGTAGCAGGTATCTATCATTCAATCATCAGTGGCAGGTATCTATCATTCAGACATCAGTGGCAGGTATCTATCATTCAATCATCAGTAGCAGGTATCTATCATTCAATCATCAGTGGCAGGTATCTATCATTCAGACATCAGTAGCAGGTATCTATCATTCAATCATCAGTAGCAGGTATCTATCATTCAGACATCAGTGGCAGGTATCTATCATTCAATCATCAGTAGCAGGTATCTATCATTCAATCATCAGTAGCAGGTATCTATCATTCAATCATCAGTAGCAGGTATCTATCATTCAATCATCAGTAGCAGGTATCTATCATTCAATCATCAGTGGCAGGTATCTATCATTCAGACATCAGTAGCAGGTATCTATCATTCAATCATCAGTAGCAGGTATCTATCATTCAATCATCAGTGGCAGGTATCTATCATTCAATCATCAGTAGCAGGTATCTATCATTCAGACATCAGTGGCAGGTATCTATCATTCAGACATCAGTAGCAGGTATCTATCATTCAATCATCAGTAGCAGGTATCTATCATTCAGACATCAGTGGCAGGTATCTATCATTCAATCATCAGTAGCAGGTATCTATCATTCAATCATCAGTAGCAGGTATCTATCATTCAATCATCAGTAGCAGGTATCTATCATTCAATCATCAGTAGCAGGTATCTATCATTCAATCATCAGTGGCAGGTATCTATCATTCAGACATCAGTAGCAGGTATCTATCATTCAATCATCAGTAGCAGGTATCTATCATTCAGACATCAGTGGAAGGTATCTATCATTCAATCATCAGTAGCAGGTATCTATCATTCAATCATCAGTAGCAGGTATCTATCATTCAATCATCAGTAGCAGGTATCTATCATTCAATCATCAGTGGCAGGTATCTATCATTCAGACATCAGTAGCAGGTATCTATCATTCAATCATCAGTAGCAGGTATCTATCATTCAGAGATCAGTGGCAGGTATCTATCATTCAATCATCAGTTGCAGGTATCTATCATTCAATTATCAGTAGCAGGTATCTATCATTCAATCATCAGTAGCAGGTATCTATCATTCAATCATCAGTAGCAGGTATCTATCATTCAATCATCAGTAGCAGGTATCTATCATTCAGACATCAGTAGCAGGTATCTATCATTCAATCATCAGTAGCAGGTATCTATCATTCAGACATCAGTGGCAGGTATCTATCATTCAATCATCAGTAGCAGGTATCTATCATTCAGACATCAGTAGCAGGTATCTATCATTCAATCATCAGTAGCAGGTATCTTTCATTCAATCATCAGTAGCAGGTATCTATCATTCAGACATCACTCGCAGGTATCTATCATTCAATCATCAGTGGTGGGTATCTATCATTCAATCATCAGTAGCAGGTATCTATCATTCAATCATCAGTAGCAGGTATCTATCATTCAGACATCAGTAGCAGGTATCTATCATTCAATCATCAGTAGCAGGTATCTATCATTCAGACATCAGTGGCAGGTATCTATCATTCAATCATCAGTAGCAGGTATCTATCATTCAATCATCAGTAGCAGGTATCTATCATTCAGACATCAGTAGCAGGTATCTATCATTCAATCATCAGTAGCAGGTATCTATCATTCAATCATCAGTGGCGGGTATCTATCATTCAGACATCAGTAGCAGGTATCTATCATTCAATCATCAGTAGCAGGTATCTATCATTCAATCATCAGTGGCGGGTATCTATCATTCAATCATCAGTAGCAGGTATCTATCATTCAATCATCAGTAGCAGGTATCTATCATTCAGACATCAGTAGCAGGTATCTATCATTCAATCATCAGTAGCAGGTATCTATCATTCAGACATCAGTGGCAGGTATCTATCATTCAATCATCAGTAGCAGGTATCTATCATTCAGACATCAGTAGCAGGTATCTATCATTCAATCATCAGTAGCAGGTATCTTTCATTCAATCATCAGTAGCAGGTATCTATCATTCAGATCATCACATCACAGGTATCTATCATTCAATCATCAGTGGCGGGTATCTATCATTCAATCATCAGTAGCAGGTATCTATCATTCAATCATCAGTAGCAGGTATCTATCATTCAGACATCAGTAGCAGGTATCTATCATTCAATCATCAGTAGCAGGTATCTATCATTCAACATCAGTAGCAGGTATCTATCATTCAATCATCAGTAGCAGGTATCTATCATTCAATCATCAGTAGCAGGTATCTATCATTCAATCATCAGTAGCAGGTATCTATCATTCAATCATCAGTAGCAGGTATCTATCATTCAATCATCAGTAGCAGGTATCTATCATTCAATCATCAGTAGCAGGTATCTATCATTCAATCATCAGTAGCAGGTATCTATCATTCAATCATCAGTAGCAGGTATCTATCATTCAATCATCAGTAGCAGGTATCTATCATTCAATCATCAGTAGCAGGTATCTATCATTCAATCATCAGTAGCAGGTATCTATCATTCAATCATCAGTAGCAGGTATCTATCATTCAATCATCAGTAGCAGGTATCTATCATTCAGACATCAGTAGGGTATCAGGTATCTATCATTCAGACATCAGTGGCAGGTATCTATCATTCAATCATCAGTAGCAGGTATCTATCATTCAATCATCAGTAGCAGGTATCTATCATTCAATCATCAGTAGCAGGTATCTATCATTCAGACATCAGTAGCAGGTATCTATCATTCAACATCAGTAGCAGGTATCTATCATTCAATCATCAGTAGCAGGTATCTATCATTCAGACATCAGTGGCAGGTATCTATCATTCAATCATCAGTAGCAGGTATCTATCATTCAATCATCAGTAGCAGGTATCTATCATTCAATCATCAGTAGCAGGTATCTATCATTCAATCATCAGTAGCAGGTATCTATCATTCAATCATCAGTGGCAGGTATCTATCATTCAGACATCAGTAGCAGGTATCTATCATTCAATCATCAGTAGCAGGTATCTATCATTCAATCATCAGTGGCAGGTATCTATCATTCAATCATCAGTAGCAGGTATCTATCATTCAGACATCAGTGGCAGGTATCTATCATTCAGACATCAGTAGCAGGTATCTATCATTCAATCATCAGTAGCAGGTATCTATCATTCAGACATCAGTGGCAGGTATCTATCATTCAATCATCAGTAGCAGGTATCTATCATTCAATCATCAGTAGCAGGTATCTATCATTCAATCATCAGTAGCAGGTATCTATCATTCAATCATCAGTAGCAGGTATCTATCATTCAATCATCAGTGGCAGGTATCTATCATTCAGACATCAGTAGCAGGTATCTATCATTCAATCATCAGTAGCAGGTATCTATCATTCAGACATCAGTAGCAGGTATCTATCATTCAATCATCAGTAGCAGGTATCTATCATTCAGACATCAGTGGCAGGTATCTATCATTCAATCATCAGTAGCAGGTATCTATCATTCAGACATCAGTAGCAGGTATCTATCATTCAATCATCAGTAGCAGGTATCTTTCATTCAATCATCAGTAGCAGGTATCTATCATTCAGACATCACTTCAGGTATCTATCATTCAATCATCAGTGGTGGTATCTATCATTCAATCATCAGTAGCAGGTATCTATCATTCAATCATCAGTAGCAGGTATCTATCATTCAGACATCAGTGGCAGGTATCTATCATTCAGACATCAGTAGCAGGTATCTATTATTCAGACATCAGTAGCAGGTATCTATCATTCAATCATCAGTAGCAGGTATCTATCATTCAGACATCAGTAGCAGGTATCTATCATTCAGACATCAGTGGCAGGTATCTATCATTCAATCATCAGTAGCAGGTATCTATCATTCAGACATCAGTAGCAGGTATCTATCATTCAATCGTCAGTGGCAGGTATCTATCATTCAATCATCAGTAGCAGGTATCTATCATTCAATCATCAGTAGCAGGTATCTATCATTCAGACATCAGTGGCAGGTTTCTATCATTCAATCATCAGTAGCAGGTATCTATCATTCAATCATCAGTAGCAGGTATCTATCATTCAATCATCAGTAGCAGGTATCTATCATTCAATTATCAGTAGCAGGTATCTATCATTCAATCATCAGTGGCAGGTATATATCATTCAATCATCAGTAGCAGGTATCTATCATTCAGACATCAGTGGAAGGTATCTATCATTCAATCATCAGTAGCAGGTATCTATCATTCAATCATCAGTAGCAGGTATCTATCATTCAATCATCAGTAGCAGGTATCTATCATTCAGACATCAGTAGCAGGTATCTATCATTCAATCATCAGTGGCGGGTATCTATCATTCAGACATCAGTAGCAGGTATATATCATTCAGACATCAGTAGCAGGTATCTATCATTCAATCATCAGTAGCAGGTATCTATCATTCAGACATCAGTGGCAGGTTTCTATCATTCAATCATCAGTAGCAGGTATATATCATTCAGACATCAGTAGCAGGTATATATCATTCAGACATCAGTAGCAGGTATCTATCATTCAATCATCAGTAGCAGGTATCTATCATTCAATCATCAGTAGCAGGTATCTATCATTCAATCATCAGTAGCAGGTATCTATCATTCAATCATCAGTAGCAGGTATCTATCATTCAGACATCAGTAGCAGGTATCTATCATTCAATCATCAGTGGCAGGTATCTATCATTCAATCATCAGTAGCAGGTATTTATCATTCAATCATCAGTAGCAGGTATCTATCATTCAATCATCAGTAGCAGGTATCTTTCATTCAATCATCAGTAGCAGGTATCTATCATTCAGACATCACTCGCAGGTATCTATCATTCAATCATCAGTGGTGGGTATCTATCATTCAATCATCAGTAGCAGGTATCTATCATTCAATCATCAGTAGCAGGTATCTATCATTCAGACATCAGTAGCAGGTATCTATCATTCAATCATCAGTGGCGGGTATCTATCATTCAGACATCAGTAGCAGGTATATATCATTCAGACATCAGTAGCAGGTATCTATCATTCAATCATCAGTAGCAGGTATCTATCATTCAGACATCAGTGGCAGGTTTCTATCATTCAATCATCAGTAGCAGGTATATATCATTCAGACATCAGTAGCAGGTATATATCATTCAGACATCAGTAGCAGGTATCTATCATTCAATCATCAGTAGCAGGTATCTATCATTCAATCATCAGTAGCAGGTATCTATCATTCAATCATCAGTAGCAGGTATCTATCATTCAATCATCAGTAGCAGGTATCTATCATTCAGACATCAGTAGCAGGTATCTATCATTCAATCATCAGTGGCAGGTATCTATCATTCAATCATCAGTAGCAGGTATTTATCATTCAATCATCAGTAGCAGGTATCTATCATTCAATCATCAGTAGCAGGTATCTTTCATTCAATCATCAGTAGCAGGTATCTATCATTCAGACATCACTTCAATCATCGCAGGTATCTATCATTCAATCATCAGTGGTGGGTATCTATCATTCAATCATCAGTAGCAGGTATCTATCATTCAATCATCAGTAGCAGGTATCTATCATTCAGACATCAGTAGCAGGTATCTATCATTCAGACATCACTCGCAGGTATCTATCATTCAATCATCAGTGGCAGGTATCTATCATTCAATCATCAGTAGCAGGTATCTATCATTCAATCATCAGTGGTGGGTATCTATCATTCAATCATCAGTAGCAGGTATCTATCATTCAATCATCAGTAGCAGGTATCTATCATTCAATCATCAGTAGCAGGTATCTATCATTCAATCATCAGTAGCAGGTATCTATCATTCAATCATCAGTAGCAGGTATCTATCATTCAATCATCAGTAGCAGGTATCTATCATTCAATCATCAGTAGCTATCATTCAATCATCATAGCAGGTATCTATCATTCAATCATCAGTAGCAGTATCTATCATTCAATTCAGTATATCTATCATTAATCATCAGTAGCAGGTATCTATCATTCAACATCAGTAGCAGGTATCTATCATTCAGACATCAGTAGCAGGTATCTATCATTCAATCATCAGTAGCAGGTATCTATCATTCAATCATCAGTAGCAGGTATCTATCATTCAGACATCAGTAGCAGGTATCTATCATTCAATCATCAGTGGC
Source organism: Oncorhynchus nerka (assembly GCF_034236695.1). NCBI lineage: Eukaryota > Metazoa > Chordata > Actinopteri > Salmoniformes > Salmonidae > Oncorhynchus > Oncorhynchus nerka. Next base: position 82,398,695 of record NC_088402.1, read on the forward strand.
AGGTATCTATCATTCAGACATCAGTAGCAGGTATCTATCATTCAGACATCAGTGGCAGGTATCTATCATTCAATCATCAGTAGCAGGTATCTATCATTCAATCATCAGTAGCAGGTATCTATCATTCAATCATCAGTAGCAGGTATCTATCATTCAATCATCAGTAGCAGGTATCTATCATTCAATCATCAGTGGCAGGTATCTATCATTCAGACATCAGTAGCAGGTATCTATCATTCAATCATCAGTAGCAGGTATCTATCATTCAATCATCAGTGGCAGGTATCTATCATTCAATCATCAGTAGCAGGTATCTATCATTCAGACATCAGTGGCAGGTATCTATCATTCAATCATCAGTAGCAGGTATCTATCATTCAATCATCAGTAGCAGGTATCTATCATTCAGACATCAGTGGCAGGTATCTATCATTCAATCATCAGTAGCAGGTATCTATCATTCAATCATCAGTAGCAGGTATCTATCATTCAATCATCAGTAGCAGGTATCTATCATTCAATCATCAGTAGCAGGTATCTATCATTCAATCATCAGTGGCAGGTATCTATCATTCAGACATCAGTAGCAGGTATCTATCATTCAATCATCAGTAGCAGGTATCTATCATTCAGACATCAGTAGCAGGTATCTATCATTCAATCATCAGTAGCAGGTATCTATCATTCAGACATCAGTGGCAGGTATCTATCATTCAATCATCAGTAGCAGGTATCTATCATTCAGACATCAGTAGCAGGTATCTATCATTCAATCATCAGTAGCAGGTATCTTTCATTCAATCATCAGTAGCAGGTATCTATCATTCAGACATCACTCGCAGGTATCTATCATTCAATCATCAGTGGTGGGTATCTATCATTCAATCATCAGTAGCAGGTATCTATCATTCAATCATCAGTAGCAGGTATCTATCATTCAGACATCAGTGGCAGGTATCTATCATTCAGACATCAGTAGCAGGTATCTATTATTCAGACATCAGTAGCAGGTATCTATCATTCAATCATCAGTAGCAGGTATCTATCATTCAGACATCAGTAGCAGGTATCTATCATTCAGATATCAGTGGCAGGTATCTATCATTCAATCATCAGTAGCAGGTATCTATCATTCAGACATCAGTAGCAGGTATCTATCATTCAATCATCAGTGGCAGGTATCTATCATTCAATCATCAGTAGCAGGTATCTATCATTCAATCATCAGTAGCAGGTATCTATCATTCAGACATCAGTGGCAGGTTTCTATCATTCAATCATCAGTAGCAGGTATCTATCATTCAATCATCAGTAGCAGGTATCTATCATTCAATCATCAGTAGCAGGTATCTATCATTCAATTATCAGTAGCAGGTATCTATCATTCAATCATCAGTGGCAGGTATATATCATTCAATCATCAGTAGCAGGTATCTATCATTCAGACATCAGTGGAAGGTATCTATCATTCAATCATCAGTAGCAGGTATCTATCATTCAATCATCAGTAGCAGGTATCTATCATTCAGACATCAGTAGCAGGTATCTATCATTCAATCATCAGTAGCAGGTATCTATCATTCAATCATCAGTGGCAGGTATCTATCATTCAATCATCAGTAGCAGGTATCTATCATTCAATCATCAGTAGCAGGTATCTATCATTCAATCATCAGTGGCAGGTATCTATCATTCAGACATCAGTAGCAGGTATCTATCATTCAATCATCAGTAGCAGGTATCTATCATTCAGACATCAGTAGCAGGTATCTATCATTCAGACATCAGTAGCAGGTATCTATCATTCAGACATCAGTAGCAGGTATCTATCATTCAATCATCAGTGGCAGGTATCTATCATTCAGACATCAGTAGCAGGTATCTATCATTCAATCATCAGTGGCAGGTATCTATCATTCAATCATCAGTGGCAGGTATCTATCATTCAGACATCAGTAGCAGGTATCTATCATTCAATCATCAGTAGCAGGTATCTATCATTCAATCATCATTAGCAGGTATCTATCATTCAATCATCAGTAGCAGGTATATATCATTCAATCATCAGTAGCAGGTATCTATCATTCAGACATCAGTGGCAGGTATCTATCATTCAATCATCAGTAGCAGGTATCTATCATTCAATCATCAGTAGCAGGTATCTATCATTCAATCATCAGTAGCAGGTATCTATCATTCAATCATCAGTAGCAGGTATCTATCATTCAATCATCAGTAGCAGGTATCTATCATTCAGACATCAGTAGCAGGTATCTATCATTCAATCATCAGTAGCAGGTATCTTTCATTCAATCATCAGTAGCAGGTATCTATCATTCAATCATCAGTAGCAGGTATGTATCATTCAATCATCAGTAGCAGGTATCTATCATTCAATCATCAGTAGCAGGTATCTATCATTCAATCATCAGTAGCAGGTATCTATCATTCAGACATCAGTAGCAGGTATCTATCATTCAATCATCAGTGGCGGGTATCTATCATTCAGACATCAGTAGCAGGTATATATCATTCAGACATCAGTAGCAGGTATCTATCATTCAATCATCAGTAGCAGGTATCTATCATTCAATCATCAGTAGCAGGTATCTATCATTCAATCATCAGTAGCAGGTATCTATCATTCAATCATCAGTAGCAGGTATCTATCATTCAATCATCAGTAGCAGGTATCTATCATTCAGACATCAGTAGCAGGTATCTATCATTCAATCATCAGTGGCAGGTATCTATCATTCAATCATCAGTAGCAGGTATTTATCATTCAATCATCAGTAGCAGGTATCTATCATTCAATCATCAGTAGCAGGTATCTTTCATTCAATCATCAGTAGCAGGTATCTATCATTCAGACATCACTCGCAGGTATCTATCATTCAATCATCAGTGGTGGGTATCTATCATTCAATCATCAGTAGCAGGTATCTATCATTCAATCATCAGTAGCAGGTATCTATCATTCAGACATCAGTAGCAGGTATCTATCATTCAGACATCACTCGCAGGTATCTATCATTCAATCATCAGTGGCAGGTATCTATCATTCAATCATCAGTAGCAGGTATCTATCATTCAATCATCAGTGGTGGGTATCTATCATTCAATCATCAGTAGCAGGTATCTATCATTCAATCATCAGTAGCAGGTATCTATCATTCAATCATCAGTAGCAGGTATCTATCATTCAATCATCAGTAGCAGGTATCTATCATTCAGACATCAGTAGCAGGTATCTATCATTCAATCATCATTGGCTGGTATCTATCATTCAATCATCAGTAGCAGGTATCTATCATTCAATCATCAGTAGCAGGTATCTATCATTCAATCATCAGTAGCAGGTATCTATCATTCAGACATCAGTAGCAGGTATCTATCATTCAGACATCAGTAGCAGGTATCTATCATTCAATCATCAGTAGCAGGTATCTATCATTCAGACATCAGTAGCAGGTATCTATCATTCAGACATCAGTAGCAGGTATCTATCATTCAGACATCAGTGGCAGGTATCTATCATTCAGACATCAGTAGCAGGTATCTATCATTCAGACATCAGTAGCAGGTATCTATCATTCAGACATCAGTAGCAGGTATCTATCATTCAGACATCAGTGGCAGGTATCTATCAGTCAGACATCTGAGTTTACATTTCAATCTCAGAAGGATGAACAGTGATACAGTTCTTTGATGATGGTATGAAAGAATGTGTCCTATTGGTCAAAGTATCAAGTACCAGTCATTTTGTATTCAATCAAAGGCTACTGGAAAATCCTAACTTTAAAGGCATACCCGTAACTGGAACTGTCCTGGGGTCAATGCATGATTCATGTAAAAGCTTAATTTATTTCTCTGGTTGGACGTATGTGATGAGGGATGGATACCGAGATGAACAGAGATGCTGGGTAAAGAGCCTATATAAAGCAACACCTGGGACAGTCTGACTAATTTACAGTTGAAGTCGGATGTTTGCATACACCTTAGCCAAATACATTTAAACTCAGTTTTTCACAATTCCTGACATTTAATCCTATTAAATATTCCCTGCCTTAGGTCAGTTAGGATCACCACTTTATTTTAAAGAATGTGAAATGTCAGAATAATAGTAGAGAGAGTGATTTATTTAAACTTTTATTTCTTTCATCACATTCCCAGTGGGTCAAAAGTTAATATACACTAAATTAGTATTTAGTAGCATTGCCTTTAAATTGTTTAACTTCGGTCAAACGTTTTAGGTAGCCTTCCACAAGCTTCCCACAATAAGTTGGGTGAATTTTGGCCCATTCCTCCTGACAGAGCTGGCGTAACTGAGTCAGGTTTGTAGGCCTCCTTGCTTGCACACGCTTTTTCAGTACTGCCCACAAATGTTCTATGGAATTGAGGTCAGGGCTTTGTGATGGCCACTCAAATACCTTGACATTGTTGCCCTTAAGCCATTTTGCCACAACTTTGGTTATGTAAGTATGCTTATGGTCATTATCCATTTGGAAGACCCATTTGCGACCAAGCTTTAACTTCCTGACTGATGTCTTGAGATGTTGCTTCAATATATCCACATCATTTCCCCTCCTCATGATGCCATGTATTTTGTGAAGTGCACCAGTCCCTCCTGCAGCAAAGCACCCCCACAACATGATGATGCCACCCCTGTGCTTCACGGTTGGGATGGTGTTCTTTGACTTGCAAGCGTCCTTCTTTTTCCTCCAAACATAAAAATGGTAATTATGGCCAAACAGTTCTATTTTTATTTTATCAAACCAGAGGACATTTCTCCAAAAAATATGATCTTTGTCCCCATGTGCAGTTGCAAACCGTGGCTTTTTTATGGGGTTTTGGAGCAGTCGCTTCTACCTTCTACCGTGCTCGTTTTACTGTGGATATAGATACGTTTGTACTTGTTTCCTCCAGCATCTTCACAAGGTCCTTTGCTGTTGTTCTGGGATTGATTTGCTCTTTTCGCACCGAAGTATGTTCATCTCTAGGAGACAGAATGCGTCTCCTTCCTGAGCGGTATGATGGCTGCGTGGTCCCATGGTGTTTACCTGCGTACTATTGTTTGCACAGATTAACGTGGTACCTTTAGGTGTTTGGAAATTGCTCCCAAGGAAGAACCTGACTTGTGGAGGTCTACAAAAAAATTATGAGGTCTTGGCTGATTTCTTTTGATTTTACCATGATGTCAAGCAAAGAGGCACTGAGTTTGAAGGTTGGCCTTGAAATACATCCACAGGTACACCTCCAATTGACTCAAATTATGTCAATTAGCCTTTCAGAAGCTTCTAAAGCCATGACATCATTTTCTAGAATTTTCCAAGCTGTTTAAAGGCACAGTCAACTTAGTGTATGTAAACTTCTGACCCACTGTAATTGTGATACAGTGAATTATAAGTGAAATAATCTGTCTGTAAACAATTGTTGGAACAATTACTTGTCATGCACAAAGTAGATGTCCTAACCGACTTGCCAAAACTATAGTTTGTTAACAAGAAATTTGTGGAGTGGTTTAAAAACAAGTTTTAATGACTCCAACCTAAGTGTAAGTAAACTTCCGACTTAAACTGTATATCAACGCCCAAAACACACAGCTTCAGCTAACAGGTCTAGACTTGAGCAACATACCAGGAAGAGGAATAGTTTGTATTTGGATAGAAGCTGAATGAAAATGTGCACTTGTACACAGACATCAGACCGTCCAACAACAACACCACAGTTTACAATAAGAATATATTTTGAGGAGAGATGTTCAAAGACATAAAATGCCTTATCTAACTTTGAAAAGAGAAGTTAAACTTCCTTCCTCTCCTCTAATCATAATCACTATCACAGTATCCGACTCTTTGATAGTGTTTCTCCTGTCCTGTATTTAGTCTGGGACTTGGAACTTCCATACAACACTCAAACACACAGTGGTTGTTCTCTTCCCATTGGAGGAACCCAAGACTTAAGAACACAACAACTACTATTGTCCAATCCAGGTCAAGCATGTGACACTGAGGGCAGTGTAGGTAGCAAGCACACAGAGGACCTTTAGATCCCTCAGAGAGGGGGGGACTGAGATCCCTCAGAGAGAGAGAGGGGGAAGAGAAAGAGAGAGAGGGGGAGCGAGTGAGATCACTCAGAGAGAGAGAGAGGGGGGGAAGAGAGAGAGAGGGGGGCGAGTGAGATCACTCAGAGACGAGAGTGAGAGGAAGGAGTATCATCTAACCGTCTATTATTCTGCTGTCCCACTCCCCCTCTCTTCTCTTCTCTTCTCCTGTCCCCTTCTCTTCTCCTCTCTCCTGTCCTCCTCTCTCTGCTCGCTTCTCCTCTCCTGTCGACTCTCCTCTCCTCCTCTCTCCTGTCCCCTCTCCTCTCCTGTCTCCTTCTCTTCTCCCCCTCTCTTTTCCTCTCTCCTGTCCTCCCCTGTCCCTCCTCTCCTGTCCCCTCTCCTCTTCTCCAACCCCGTCCTCCCATCCCCTCCCCCCTCTTTTCCTCTTTACTCCTTTCTTCTGTCCCTTGTCCTCTCCTCCCCTCCCCTCTCCCACTCAACAGTCTATCTAATCCAGGTGAGAGGGCCTTAATCAGCGGATGTCTCTGTGATGAGTCAGGATTACAACATGTTACTAAAGTGTCTTAGATCTACTACTGAGATGGCGCTCCGATCCCAATGGAGGAATTAAGCTGTTTTAATACAACATACTACTGAGCTGATCACCTCTGACCTGAAATCATTTATTATTAGGAGTTACACATGTTACTGAAGGGACCTAGGCCTACTACTGGAGTGGAGCATCATCTACTCAAGCTCCCATCTCTATGGATGAATGAGCACTTTTATTACTATAACTAGGCCAACTATACATGCTACTAAAGTGGTTTACTATTCCTGGAGCCCTCGCCCATGATGGATGGAGGCCTCGCCCATGGTGGATGGAGCCCTCGCCCATGGTGGATGGAGGCCTCGCCCGTGGTGGATGGAGGCCTCGCCGTGGTGGATGGAGCCCCCGCCCATGGTGGATGGAGCCCTCGCCCGTGGTGGATGGAGCCCTCGCTCGTGGTGGATGGAGCCCTCGCCCATGGTGGATGGACAGGCCTGCTGTTTTAGGTCTAGGCCACTACATATCATACTACTGATCAAATTGGATTAACAGAATGACCAAAGCCTCTCAGACCACGGCACATATTGTATTTCTATGCTACTGAGTGTCACCTCTGAACCAAACTGTTTCATAGTTTATATTAGAATAGTGATTTATTATAAGCGGTACTCTTTATGGTTTTCAGTGACTGGGATCAGGGGGTTAATTTATTAAGTCCTCAGCATTTTTATCAAGAAGGAGTGGTCTGATAATGACTTGAGTACATCACTATTATAGGACGTGGCTGAACCAAAAATGGCACCTTATCCCCTATATGGTGCATTACTTTTAACCAGGGCCCTATTGACTCTGTTCAACATAGTGCACTATATAGGGAATAGGGTGCCCTTTCAGACGCTACCATCTGCTATTACTCCCAGTGGGGGATCCAATAAAACATTATACCAGTGCTTCCATGCTGTCTTTTAACAAACTTTTTTTAAACAAAAAATATGTATTTTGAATCATCACTATGTATATGTATATATATAAAACATTTAATAATAATAAAAGAGGATAATAATTTGGCAATGGCAATTCTGATTTACAAATGGACAAGCCAGTGACAGCCAATGATAGTCATTTTTACAGTCTGTAGTATAGGTCCATGTGTGGTTGTCGTCAGAAGACATATCATGTTGATGGATTCTAATTTGACCTTAACATAAAAGCAAAACGCAATTAATGATGGTGTTTGTAGCCTATAGCCTGATATTGTTTATATTGTCCTTCCTCAAAAGGCTCCTCATGCTGGCTGACTGCTGGCTGGAGCAGACTGTAGAAGCCGTGGCAGGATAAATGTTGTCACCTAGCGCGCGAGGGTTTTCTATAATTTATGATTGACACATCAGATTGAAATCCACAAAAATCATAAATGGATACGCCAGGTTATAATAAGACAATATATTTGTTGTTTCAGCAGGGGAAGCTAAACTAACGTAACAAGCAATTGGCAAATAATACATTTGATGGCATTTTCCATGGAGCAGGCGCACGGGCGCGAATACTAGGCTATCCAGCATTACAGAAATCTGACATAACGCAAACAATGTAACCTATGAAAAAATATATGAATTTTGAAGCCTGCCCTGTGCTGGGGATTAAATAAGAAAATGTGAGGCACGATATCACCGAGTAGAAGCATTTAACTCCCCAATTAGACATCGTGGTAGTTAGCGTACAATAACAGATTCCAACACCTAAGCTACCCTGGTGAACAGAAATAGGGATTCTATTCCAAGCTGTCCAGCACTGTTGGAAATTCGTTACAATTGAAACAATGTAGCAAGAAAACACGAAAACTGCACTTACCTAAATGTATCATCTCGTGACGTCCGTTCTGATTTTTTTAGGCAAACTGGTAACCCAGACAGCTAGCAAGCTAGCTAAACAAGCCCTATAATTTATATTCCGTTATGTAGCTACACAAATGATTTCAAACGTTGCTCAAGCGACCTTTAAATTTCACTTCATTGCCTATAATGATTTTAACAGCAATATTCCATCAGATTATGCAAGATACGACCATTTTCAAATGATATCCTTTTTAAAATTTGAGCTTCACCATTAGTGCGTGTCGGTAAATCCAAGTTTGAAAATCCCAACTAGAGTCGAGTCTTTCTAAATCTACACTAGAGCAGGCAGGAGGTCTAACGGTATGTGCCACACAGATGATGCGACATACATGTATATACACTTATACATGCAGATACCTTCAGACGTTACTTTATGTACATAATTTACAAGATAGGAGTCACACGGCCATCTGTGTACAAGGTGTAACTGCACGCGCTTGCTGGCTTCTCCATTCCTCTCCACAACCCGCGAGGAGGCTCTGATGTGCGCACGCGAGCGCTGCTGAAATGGGCCACAAGAGGGCGGCATTCAACTCGCCTGCATTCTGTTGTGCCCTCCATTTGAATTAAATATTGCATTACACAGTAGTAAGCCCCATTACATTGTTGTCTTGCAAATACGGTTATGTAAATGATCTGCTCTTACATGACATTTGAGTTCTTCTTCTTACATTTAGATTGGGCATGCTAGACATGTCTGTAATTGCACGTAACAAAAATCTATGACTTGTCATTTGTGAAATTGATGTTTAGCCGTCATTTCCCCATTTCTTATGCATCAGCTCAAATTCAAGGACAGGGTTTAGCATATAATTTGCATAATGCCCAAAAAGCATACAGATGGAATAATGGTCACATTCCACAAAACATGACAAAGAAAGAGATCTCAGTGAAAGGGGGCCATTTTCTTCCCATTCCGCAGACCCCTGTTAAGGCACTCACACAAGTACAGAATGAACTGAATAACCCCGTCTTTTGGCGCCCCCTAATGGGTTTAAACAGATGACTGCTGTCTGTCCACGGTGCATGACACTGCTTCCTATTCTTCATGGAGCATGCAGATGGGGGCATTATGCATGACTTCCCACAGATCTGGGGCTGCATGTAACAAGACTGAGGAGCCGTGCTGATCTAGGATCAGCTTCGATTTTAAGATAATGGACAGGAGGGAACGAAGGGCTGCACTGTATGTCTCAAGAGCATCAGTGCTGACCTAGGGTCAGTTTTGCCTTTTTATATCATGTCTTCTGTACGTTGAGTTGACATCAGCTTCTTCAATCGTTCATATTGTCATTACATCAACCCGTAAAGAAGATTGCAGTAATCAGATGACCAAATACATACTTAAACATGCAGTCATACTCCACAAAGGATAGCCTATAAAATTCACTCAAAACAGTATATGGTTTGCGCTCTTGCGAACTCCATTGCTCATTGTCAAGCCATGACAATCATTGACATAAGAATTGGCATGATAGCACATACAGACGGGCCCTCAGGCTGAACCACACCGCACACAGAGATTTATATATTTGAACTTTTTTTTTGTGTAAGTCACTTATTCCTGGACCAAAACATTCTGCAAAGTTTGTTTTGAGTGTATTGAAAATGTAACAAGTGGTGTATATTTAATCAAATTCAGAGAACAAAATACGCAAGATACCTATCAAATTAAAAAAATTAAATAAAGTAATACTATATCCAAATAAACAGCAGTAAGGACAAGGCCTGAGATACACAGGTAAAAGCATGAATAGTGTTGTTATCCAACAGTACAATCATATTTTAGGCACTGAAGTCCACTCTAGTGTGAAATCAAACCATGAATATAGCCTACGAAGTGTAAAAATAAGTATCTATAAGATTCTAGACTAGTTCTATTCCAAGTTAAATACACAAGATCGGAAAATTTTGACAGAATGTATTTGAGTAAACTGCTGTGCAGCAATCACTGTTCTCTTTCAGAAAATGTTGGTTGGTCCTTTGGGGTGATGTAAGTTTCCTTTAACAATCAGTCTTTAAGATAGAGGACACAGAAACCTTGGTATAAAACTCTTTAGTAATAAAATGCAATTGCAGACAGTTTTGCATACAGAATACCTCAGTAGTCTATAGTAAACATCTGTGTGGCGAAACAAGAGACAACACTCTTTATACAACCTACCGTCAATCATATCTTAACATTGTTATACAAAGTCTCTAAAATGAGAAAAACATGTCTAGACAGTGGTTTCTCACTCTACTATCTCGGCCTTGAGGCTGTGTGACTGTCAGCAGATGCAGACAATTCTCAGCCTGAGAACTAAAGCAGTACATCTCCATTTACCCAGTACTTTTCCATCACTGAGCATTGCAAGCATACAAAGGTCATCACATATATACAGTAATCATGGCATTGGTGTAGCCCCACATCCGACCCCCAGGGTAACCCTCACATAAAAGGTGGAGGTTATTAGCACTTTAACCTGGTCCCAGATCTGTTTGTGCTTCCATTACACCTTGTCAAGCCAAATGTTTGACATGACTACAAGTTGGCATGATGGAACAAACAGACTGGCACTCAGGCTAGCACAACTAGATTGAAATCTACAATTTAATATATTAAACTATGCATACAAAATATATATTAATGCATTTTAATTGATCATAACATACAATATCCTTCCTAGAACAGCCAGCAATAATATGTTGTTAGTGAATCCTAATTGTATTCTGTTCGCGATTTCCGTTCCTATAGGCAGCAGTATCTGCCCTCTTCCTGTGCATTTGCAGGGTTTTACAGACATTACTTCTTTAATATATTCTTTTTTTCTATCCAGCATAATTTGTTCCCTTATCTATGCATCAAACATTTGGTCTCTGAAATATCCATGTCCTCCTACGTGGTCATTCCCAGGAACATTAAGCCTCAAACACTTAAATCAATTCCTAGTTCAAATGTCAAGTCCAAACAGCTGCTTCAACAAGTTAGCATATCAACCATCAGGCCAGCTTGCTACCAGCATTGTGACAGTGAGTCAGTCCACTCAAGAGAAGATGTCCTTTTCAGCACGTGTTACTTGACAAAAATAACAAAAAGTGAAAGAAAAAAAATAAGTATTGTAAGAGTCTTTACCTCCCTGTAGTTACATGATATTGTAACAGAGCATAATTTATCCAACTGTAGTTGTGCAATACCAATACAATACTCAAGTCTCATTAGGGACAGACTGGCCATAGGACCATCTTAAGCCCATTATGTGGGCTTGTCTAAATGATCGTTTGGCTAATAATGGGTGCCGAGAGACACAGAAAAGGGCCGGTGTGATAGAAACGCAGGGGGAAATGTATGGTCCCAGTCCGTCCACAAGTTTCATTAAAGAGAAAGAATGTGAGTCAAAATGTCATAGTCAATGCTGCTGCTGCTCCAGGTTCTCCAGATAGATCTGTGCTGCTAATCCTTAGAACCAGAGGCCTTCGTTCTCAAAAGGTGCTAATCCTTAGAACCAGAGGCCTGCGTTCTCAAAAGGTGCTAATCCTTAGAACCAGAGGCCTGCGTTCTCAAAAGGTGCTAATCCTTAGAACCAGAGGCCTTCGTTCTCAAAAGGTCCTAATCCTTAGAACCAGAGGCCTTCGTTCTCAAAAGGTGCTAATCCTAAGAACCAGGTTGCGTTCCAACTCTCCACCCTTCTCCCAAAGTGTGCACTTGTCTTGCACACTCCCAGTATTTAAAAGCATTGGATCCATGTAGGGCATAAGCATCATCTGAGAAGAGTGGAGGAAGGGAGGGATACAAGCAGAGTGTGTTTAGCCCTCTGAAGGGGAACGGAGGGGGACACAGCCGTCCATTTCCAGAGACTCAGGCCAGCCTTCGTACTTGTTACTGTTCTTACTGTTCTTCATACGCTGGGGGGGGTGAGAGAGAGACACAGGCAGAGAGAGAGGGCATGAACATTAGGCTTTACAGAACAAACACACTGACAGAGCCATAGATATAACAGAGTTACGAGCAGAGCTATGAGGAGAACAGTGAGTGTACAGATACGTCATCACGCGTAATCACAGAGGTCACGTATCCTTATCTCATGCACACGTAGATGTACAAGCACATCCAATTATAAACGACGCAACTACGCTGGATAGCCATTTTGCTTGGCGCTCTTGCGTTGTTCGTACGGTATAAATGATATATAGTTTAGGCTTTAAGTAAAGGTAGTCTACCTGTTCGAATGGACTCTTGTTCTCGATGCCCTTGGCTCCTAAAAACACCCAGCTGTCTCTGAAGGTGAGCTCCTTCACTGCTGTGCTACCCAGCTCCTCAAACAGACGACGAGCCTCGTCATTTAATCTGCCGCGGGTGTTAGGAGAGGGAGACAGACAGTCGCAGTAAAGTAAGCTAGCTAGATGAATGTCCATTTTGAGTTTGGGAAGCCCTGCCATACAGTACAACATACCATTTTTGTATAGTTTAACACCAAACATAATTTTCACTTAGTAATGTTTACAATTGTAAGAATAGACTGGTAGATTTATCAGTCGTCAATATGTTCAATTTGGTTTTGTTAAGCATTTTGCAAGATTGTGGTGACTGTAAAACAACCCCTTTAGTGCTGTGTGTGTGAGTCATGTGCCATGAAGCGTAATATTATAACCACACAGCTCTGAAAGCATTGCACAGGACTGGGGCTCACTTAGTAATGTCCATGCTAGACTCTTACTTTGTGGCAGGATCGTCAAAGGAAGCTACAAACACAAGTGTTCCCTCATGTAAAGGTAGGAGATACTTCAACAGGTCAGTAACATCTGAGAATGGAAGACAGATGGGTAGGATGAAGCCTATTAGAGTACCTGTATTTAACTGAGCAATATGTAGAGGGGCGTTAAAGCCACTTTTAACCTCTTGTACAGTGAAAATATTGAAGATAATGATGTATAAAATAAACATAATCATTTAAATATTATGAACATGCACCAGTATATAAAGGTGTTTAATCCTCTTACCTCCTGCCCACATATCAAATGCTTTTGTGTCCAAGAGCTCTCCAGATACCCCTGATGAGCAGAAACATTAATTAATTTAAAGTTAGCAATCTGTGCAACAGTCAAGTCAAAATCACAACTGCACAAATTAACTTGAAACATAACTTTGAACAATTTGTCAGAGATGATTCTAATTACCATTTACTAAAGCAATGTTTAGTCCTCTACCAACATTGTTGTTGACACTGCTGACAAGGCTGAGGGAGAGAAAAGGAAAGGTTGGAGGAACCGTAAGTACCAACACTTTACCTAGGTTGGTTACCGTACTACCGGTAACTAGGAACACAAGCATTTGGCTACACCCGCAATAACATCTGCTAAATATGTATATGTGAACAATAAAATGTGATAATTTACTGGTTAAATTTAAGATGATCATAAACCCATTGTAGGCAGTAGATGAAAGATGAGATTAGAGCTACTAAACTTTCAGGAAACTAACCCCTGAAGAGTTCATCTATACATTGTTACACTCCGACAATGAAGGAGCAACCATAGACAGACAGAAAGACGATACAGACAAAACCACTCCTTCTGTCATTTTTGGCAAGATGGCCCAAACAGATCTGGGATCAGGCTAATGAAGGAAAGCAAAATAAGACAAATACTTGCATTCAGCTCTTCAGACAAACTTCAGGGTTAAGATGATATGATGGCAGAAAGAGTTCATGAGAAATAAAAGGAAACGGAGACAAGCTGGAGAGAGTGAGATGGTTGGTGGTGACATTGATACATTGGTGTAAGAAGTGTGATGGCCCCGATGATGTACAATTATTCTCACATCTTATCCTCCAGGCAGATTTTGGGCCCAATGACGTTGGCGGCTCCAGAGACGATGCGGAAAGCCAGATGTTTCTGAGGACAGGGAGCCGACAGACCACACTTGTACCTGTGTGGTTTGGGCTCTGGAAGAGAGGACACACAAATTAGCACATTAGAATGAAAGCGTACCCAAGCTGGGAATATGGTGCTCAACTGAGGGACATAGATTAGCACTGTCCCACTGACATTGAAATGTTTAGGTTCCAAAAGGATTACTTTTTGTCATTGCCACTGTAAATAAACTTCTCACATACCAGCTGTTGGCTCCTCGTTTGTCCCTGTAGAAAATATAGATATGAGTTAATGTTGACCTATCCTGTTTTCTCCTATCACAGCCATTCAAACTAACTGTTTTCGTCTCCATTGGCCGCTGTGAAATCCCTGAGCAGTTTCCTTCCTCTCCGGCAACTGAATTAGGAAGAAGGCCTGCAACTCTGTAGTGAGAGGGTGTACTGATACCCAATCCAAGAGGGTAATTCATAACCTCACCACTCTCAGAGATATTCAACGTCTGCTTTTTAAAAATGATAAATCTACCATTAGGTACCCTTCTTTGAGAGGCATTGGATAACCTCCCTAGTCTTTGTGGTTGAATCTGTATTTGAAATTCACTACTCGACTGAGGAACTTCACAGGTAATTGTGTGTGTGGGATACAGAGATAAGATAGTTATTCAAAAATTCATGCAACTTATTAAGCACATGTTTACTCCTGAACATATTTAGCCTTGCCATAACAAAGGGGTTAAATACTTGACTCAAAACACCTGTTTTCTATTTGCAATTCATTTATAAAAATGTCAAATGACAACTCCACTTTGATATTATGGGGTATTGTGTGTAGACCAGTGACAAAAAATAATCTACATTTACTAAATTTTAAAGTCAGGCTGTAACAACAAAATGTGGAAAAAAATCAAGGGGTGTGAATAGTGACGGCACTAAGTGTGGTGATAACATCGTATTCCAAATCAGATCAAATGTTAGTCACATGTCCCGAATACAACAGGTATACAACAGGAACTTACAGTGAAATGCTTACTTACAAGCCCTTAACCATTGCATTGTGACGTCCCTGGCAATTCCCAGCCCTAGTCTATTAAAAACTGTCAGAAGTAGGTTTTGGTCTGAAGCCGAAAAAGGGAAATTCACAAGCGCCACAATGCCTACTCCACCAACTGTAGTAGGTCAAAGCTATTTTTAGTCTATTGTACTTCAAACAATGTCTATGCAGGTTGCTTAGGATTCAAACCTTCTCAAACAGCCTAATTCATACTCTTCAGTGTCCTGCTATTAAAATAGTGTACACACACACAATTATCTTTCAAAACATTAGAAACTTATTCCTAATATTGAGTTGCACTCCCTTTTGCCCTCAGAACAGGCTCAATTTGTTGTGGCATGAACTCTACAAGGTGTTGAAAGCAGTCCAGATGCTGGCACATGTTGACTCCAATGCTTCCCACAGTTGTGCCAAGTTCTGGTAGTGCATCTCTACACCGAATATCTCGTTCCATCTCATCCCACAGACGCTCAATTGGATTGATGTTCGTGGAACCATTCCTGGACAATTCTAGCCTTGTGGCAAGGGGCATTATCCTGCTGAACAATCCATTAGCAGATGGATATACTGCTGCCATGAAGGGATGCACCTGATTGGCAATGAATTCAAAAAATACCCCACACGATCATCACCAGCCTACAACGTTGACACTTGGCATGATGAATGCATGTACTGATGTGGTTCTCTCCATACCCTAGTGCTCTCATAAGCATGAAACAGCAGGAACTGAGATTCATCAGATAAGGCAAAGGTCAGGCAAGCAATAATGTAGGCTTTGTTTAACCTTGGGGTTTCCAACCTTGGTGCACCCATCCCCCAGGCTATTGTGTTTAAAACTTGGGATGGCGACTTCAGGTTTTCAGGTATACATTGAATTACTCATTTTAGATGAACAATACCCATTGCATGTATTATACATTAGCAGCGTGACAGTTTCTCATTGTTCGGTGTTGACTATGAATTTTATTTAGCTAGCTGTACTTTGTGGAAGAATGTGGGATCGCTAGATTGTCAACTAGGGCTGACCTCAACCAACCGATCGGTTGTTTGGTTGATAGGCTGTCGGTCGACCAAGATTTTTTGTAAAGCAGTCGCCAATATATTTATTTTTCTTAGCCCTTAGACTAATCCACTGAGGCCGCAGTGAGGCCATGGTCCAAGAAAAAGGTGAGTGTTACATGGATGCACAACGCACGTCTCTTTCGCCTGAAATGACATACCCAAAACGAACTGCCTGTAGCAAGGATATGCATATTCTTGGTACCATTTGAAAGGAAACACTTGGAAGTTTGTGGAAATGTGAAAGGAATGTAGGAGAACGCATTAGATTTGGTAAAACAAAGAAAAAGCCAACTGTTTTTTGGACCATCATCTTTGAAATTCAAGAGAAAGGCCATAATGTATTATTCCAGCCCAGGTGCAATATAGATTTTGGCCACTAGATGGCAGCAGTGTATGGGCAACGTTTTAGACTGATCCAATGAATCATTGCATTTCTGTTCAAAATGTTCAAAAAAGACTGCCTAATTTGATTATTAATAGCTTTATGTTAAAAACTGTACACTCTCAAACAATAGCATTGTATTATTTCACTGTAATAGCAACTGCCAATATCAGATATGTCTACGTCCTGGGAAATGGTCTTGTTAATTACAACCTTACGCTAATCGCATTAGCCTACTATAGCGCAACTGTCCTGCAGGGGACCCACCGATCCTGAATTAGTTTTAAGGTCCTTGTCCTGTTGCATTTACCACAGGCGGACACCAATCAAATTGTAGAAACACCACCAAGACGTTCAATGGAAACAGGATGCACCTGAACTCAATTGAAGTCTTATGTAAATAAGGTATGTTTTTTCTTTATACATTCAAACATAAAAAATAAAAAAATGTTTTTGCTTTGTCATTATGGGGTAGTGTGTAGATTGATGAGAAAAAATATATGTTATCAATTTTAGAATAAGGCTGTAACGTAAAACAATCTAGAAAAAGTAAAGGGGTCTGAATATTTCCCAAAGGCACTGTACTATTGTGGGGGCTAGACGTCAGATAGTAAGGTTGTCGTCGTCTTACCACTGAAGAAGTGTTTGGCCACCAAGTTGCTGTCCCCTCCAAGTATGGAGCTGGCTAACACCCAGGTGAGGCCCACCAATAGCAGCACAGCAACAGCTCGCAGAGGCCCTGGCACACAGACACATTCCATTAGAATAGGCTCTTTCTCAGCAACAATACATGACATTCATTAGATACAACTAAAAAGACAGCTGGACACACTCTCACAGACAAGACACACTCCTACCTGCCAATCTCATGATTTATTTTCTTCAGAAGCTAAGGCAGACAGACCGGCAAGTAGTGCTACAGAAAACAATGAGAATAATATAGTCATGTTAGAAAGAACATGGGCTTTTCTGGTAATTTCGTGGCAGTTTCACTGAAGTAACATGTTTGAAAACATTAAAAGGATACTTTTGAGCAAATTACAGGAATCTCTATCAATGATACAATTTGGCAAGCAAGCAAGATAGTTATTTCGAGATGCATTCGACAAGACAAAGGCAAAAAGTGGAAAGGCGCCCACTGCAATGAGAGCAAAAAGGAAACACCCACTGTTATTTATTCCAAGGCAAACTCATCTAGATTTCCTTCGTGAAAATTCACCTTTCCTGGCAAGACAAACTTGGACACTAAAATATGATTTGGGAGGCTTAGTTCAGCGTCTGTAGTGTTTGCATCGTTCCAGTTACGACAAGCACGTAGAAATTATCTTAATTTCTTCAAGCGTGCGATCTTGCTGATTATAGTTTTGAGCGTTTCATTCTCTGTGATGTCAGCCTCGAGTCTGTGCGCATGCGTCTTTCCACTGTTATGCCGCGTTCAAACCAACTCAGAACTCGGAAAAATACGAATTCAAATCACAAAGTCAGTGATTTTCAGGTCGGAACGTCTGAGCTCCAGAAAGAGACAGGAGTAACCGAGTTAGATTTTTTTCCGAGTTCCTAGTTTTGAACACACTGAAGTCGGAAGTCCGCGATTTCCGAGATCCCAGTTGTTTTGAACGCGGCATTGCTCCCATGTGTATACAGTACATACAGTAAATTATTGGTTACTCATTAAGGTGCCTCCACGCGTCATACATTTTGTTCATGTTATGATGGGGGGGGGATATCACCACCCAATTAATTACATAAACTATACTACGGAGGCAGAATAGATTACAAAATTATATGGTAAACTGTCTTATGAACAGCTCGAGCTCTAATGTGGTAATATTATTCCATAGAATTGGGAATTAGAATACTAATAATTATTAGTAATTTAATAATACAATAATGTTATAAAAGGATCTCTATCGATTATTCTCTCTGTAGCGTGGGCACGAGCAGATGCGCGTTAACAGCATTAGTCGGATTCCGTCAAGATGGCCGCCTCCAGTGCAGTGATATCAATGTCCAAAATCATTAAACCCATTTGGGGTGGACGGTTGGCAACGACAGCAAAAGTAAGACAGAGTTTTATGATTCACAGTTATGATGGCAAATAAACTACATACAACATGATTGAGAGAAATTGTGTTTCTGGGCTATAATACAAGGTCATTTCTGGTTAGCATTAGCAAGAAGCGCATGTCACTATCAGTGATAACCAATATCCCTCCCATTGCTACTTTCTCATTTTACATGCATACGGTATACTGTATTGTTGCTTATCTCTAGAAAGACCCAAAGGGACTCACCGACCACGTGAACCACAAGTTGAGTTATCTAACGCCCTGTCCTGTTCTTCTGTTTCCTGAGGTATTTGGAGCCACAGTGAGCAGTCGCAGAGAGAAGTCAACAGTAGTGAGTGCCCATCTGGGAACCTGCATCAGATAGGCTATCTGTGGTGGTTTGAGTAGGCCTACTGTAGCTAGATCGTGTGAATGTGCAGAGAGTACAGTTACATGGAAACCAACCCGATGTGGAATTGCGTTGAATTCTACTTCAGGCAGAAATTAGCGTTAAATAAAAGCCAGACTGTTAAATACAATTAAATGTTAACTCATTTTAGGGTGGTCCTTTTGCAGGTAGGAATGTGAGACAATACTGTAATGAAACAGCAGGGAGCAGGTCTCGAACCCTCGACCTTCTAGCCGAGGTCCAGCGCGCTATCGGCTGTTCCGCAAAAGCACGCTCGTGCGGCAGGGTCGATTTCAGCGCTTATAAACCCAGGGTTGTCACAATATAGTCATTCAATATTCTGGCTCGTAGAGCTTGTGTGAGGAAATTTTCCAAGCCAATGTATGGCATTAAACTATGAACCAGACCAATCACAGTCTGATTGTCAGGCAGAGGTCACAGTAGCTAGCTGTCTGGCAGAGATCAGGGTAGCTAGGCCTCTTACTTAAACAATAAGGCAGTTGTTATGCGCAACGCTGAGTGTCTGGACACAGCCCTTAGCCGTGGTATATTGACCATATACCACAAACCCCCCGAGGTGCCTTAATGCTAATATAAACTGGTTAGCAATGTAATTATAGCATTCAAAATAAATGTTTTGTCATACCCGTGGTATACCACGACTGTTAGCCAATCAGCATTCAGGGCTCGAACCAACCAGTTTATAATGTGCATTTTAGGCACTCCCCTCTAGGGAGATGGGATCATTAATGAGCTAGCAATCTGAGGTGTAGGGCAACTGTTTGTTTTCTGGTGCTTTGCTAATCTCTCACTGTATTGTTCTGCTTTTCCGTCCGTTTCTACAACTAATAGGGACAAATCATTGTAAGTACCGCGTTGCATTGCATCACCGTTCATCAAATTCTCACGTTACACATCACACACAACACGCCTTATTCACACCATTGGAACACAACCATAGTTTGATTTGCTTTCGGTGCAGCCTGGTAACTCTGACAGAAAAGTGTGCAAGGATAACAAAAAAATGTGTGCATTTCAGCCCCCTCCTGCGAAGTATGGTGGCAGACACACTGTAACTCTGATACCTGGAGATGGTATTGGACCAGAACTGCTCAATCACGTAAAGGAGCTCTTCAGGTCAGTCAAATATGCTTTATAACAGTCTATAACGTGTTTATAAGCTGTTATTCGCACCTCATCAACATCTTCTAAACACATAGCCACTAATATGTGCCTGGGAGCTCTTAAGGTCTGTTTATTGTATTATAACTGGTCATAGCATTCATGGCTTATAAACACTTATAACAGTTAATTAATTTAACAGTTTATTTAACGGATGCTTCAGGGTTTTATCTACTTGCCCAGAGTCAGATGAAGTAATGGATACATTTCTTTTGTCTCTGCATCCAGTGTGAAGGAAGTTAGAGGTCGTTTCGCTTGACAATGCTAACTGGCTTTAGCGCAATGACTTGAAGTCTGTGGTATCTACTAGCAACTTCCTTCAAACTGCACGCAGAGAATTTTTATTTTTATCCATGAGTTCATCTGACTCTGGCGAACAAAACTGAACAAAACTATAAACGCAACATGCAACAATTTCAAAGATTTCACTGAGTTACAGTTCATCTAGCCTAGTGGTTAGTGTTGGACTAATAACCGGAAGGTTGCAAGTTCAAACCCCCGAGCCGACAAGGTACAAATCTGTCGTTCTGCCCCTGAACAGGCAGTTAACCCACTGTTCCTAGGCCGTCATTGAAAATAAGAATTTGTTCTTAACTGACTTGCCTAGTTAAATAAAGGTAAAATAAATAAAAATCTAAAGAAATCAGTTAATTGAAATAAGTTCATGAGGCCCTGATCTATGGATTTCACACGACTGGGAATACAGAAATGCATCTGTTGGTCAAAGATACCTTTTAAAAAACAAAATGTAGGGGGCTTGGATCACAAAACCGTGCAATATCTGGTGCGAAGTTGCTTGATGTTGGCGGGAACTGAAACACGTTGTCGTATATGTAGATCCATAGCATCCCAAACATGCTCAGTGGGTGACAAGTCTGGTGAGTATGCAGGCCACTGGAAGAACTGGGAATTGTGTACAGATCCTTGCGTCATGGGGCTGTGCATTGTCATGCTGAAACATGACGTGATAACGGCGGATGGATGGCACGTCAATTGGCCTCGATAAAATGCAATTGTGTTTGTTTTACGTAGCTTATGCCTGCCCATACCATAACCCCATTTCCACCATGGGGTACTCTGTTCACAACAATTTACATCAGCAAACCGCTTGCCCACACGACACCAGACACGCTGTTTTCTATCTGGCTGGTACAGTTGACACCGGGGCTCAGCTGTGAAGAGCACACTTCACCAGCATGCCAGTGGCTATCGAAGTTGAGCATTTTCCCACTGAAGTCGGCTACGACACAGACCTACAGTCAGGTCAACACCCTGGTGAGGACAACGAGCACACAGATGAGCTTCCCTGAGACGGTTTCTGACAGTTTGTGCAGAAATTTGGTTGTGGACACCCACAGTTTCATCAGCTGTCCGGGTGGCGGGTCTCAGACAATCCCACAGGTGAAGAAGCCAGATATGGAGGTACTGGGTTACACGTGGTCTGCGGTTGTGAGGCAGGTTGGATGTACTGCCAAATTCTCTAAAACAACGTTGGTGGCTTATGGTAGAGAAATGAATGTTCAATTCTCTGTTAACAGTTCTGGTGGACATTCTTGCAGTCAGCATGACAATAGCACACTCCCTCAACTTGAGACATCTGTGACATTGTGTTGTGTGACAAAACTGCACATTTTAGTGGCCTTTTATTGTCCCTAGCACAAGGTGCACCTGTGTAATGACCATGCTGTTTAATCAGTTTCTTGATATGCCAGACCTGTAAATTGGATGGATTTTTTTGGGCAAATGAGAAATGCTCACTAACAGGGATGTAAACAACATTTGAGAGAAATAATATTGTTGTGCATATGGAAAACGTCTAGGATCTTTTATTTCAGCTCATGAAACATCTGACCAACACTTTACATGTTGCGTTTATATTTTTGTTCAGTGTAGATAAAGGGCTTCATTGCCCAAATCCTGAAGTATCCCTTTACATGCGTGGGAATGGTAGTGAGTGGCTACCTTGTTCCAAGTTCATAACAGGATATTCACAGCTTATAGACATCAATATGTCTCATGCCCATAGTTGTACAGTACAACCAATGAGTTGAGGTAGAATGACTGAGTCGTTGGGTTGTCCTTCCCATATTGTGTTAATGTGCTCTATAGGTTCAGCTGTGTACCTGTGGACTTTGAGGTTGTGAATGTCAGCTCAGCTACCGAGGATGACATCAACAACGCCATCACAGCCATCCGCCGTAACGGAGTGGCCCTCAAAGGTAGGAGAAACTGTAGAATCCATGGGACGGCCTTGGAAGCTCTAACCCTGGCAAGGTGACTGGTGAACTCATGGGCACATTTGCAATGGGGCGGCAGGGTAGCCTAGTGGTTAGAGCGTTGGACTAGTAACTGCAATGTTGCAAGTTCAAATCCCCAAGCTAACAAGGTATAAATCTGTTGTTCTGCCCCTGAACAGGCAGTTAACCCACTGTTCCTAGGCCATCATTGAAAATAAGAATTTGTTCTTAACTGACTTGCCTAGTTAAATAAAGGTTAAAAAAATGGCTGCCAGTCCACCCATTATGCACTTGAATGGGGAGGCACTTTCTATGGGAGAAGTACTGAAGAGATTTTGTACTCAAATTGTAGGCAGCTTCTAGTTATTTAATCCTATTGTCCATTAACTGCAGCTGTGTCAGTCACTGTGTCATATGATAAGTTCTGTGTCTGTATTCTATAGCATGGTTTCCCAAACTCGGTCCTGCCCACCCCCCTGGGTGCACATTTGTTTTTTTTCTCTAGCACTACACAGGTGATTTCAAATAAGAAAAGTTTGACGAGTTGGTAATTTGAATCAGCTGTGTAGCAAAAAACAAAATGTGCACCCAAGGGGGTCCCCAGGACTAGTTTGGGAAACACTGTTCTATAGAATAGCTATAAAACAGTCAACATGCTTGTGTTTTTGTGTGTGTGTTTGTAGGTAACATTGAGACCCTCCACACCCTGCCTGCTTCCCACAAGTCCAGAAACAATCTCCTCCGGTAAGTAAAGGTTTCTATCCAATCGTTTATTTAAAAAAGACAGAGGACCTCTTCCTTGAGAGCTCTGTTGCTGCTAACAGGGCACCGATCTCTATCCCAAATGGTCTTCTGTGGCTTTCTCTGTCCAGCCCTGTCAGCTTACACTGTCTCCCCAATCTCGCTGTCCAGCCCTGTCATCTTACACTGTCTCCCCAATCTCGCTGTCCAGCCCTGTCAGCTTACACTGTCTCCCCAATCTCGCTGTCCAGCCCTGTCAGCTTACACTGTCTCCTCCATCTCTCTGTCCAGCCCTGTCATCTTACACTGTCTCCTCCAGCCCTGTCAGCTTACACTGTCTCCTCCATCTCTCTGTCCTGTCAGCTTACACTGTCTCCTCCATCTCTCTGTCCAGCCCTGTCAGCTTACACTGTCTCCTCCATCTCTCTGTCCAGCACTTTCAGCTTACACTGTCTCCCCAATCTCGCTGTCCAGCCCTGTCAGCTTACACTGTCTCCTCCATCTCTCTGTCCAGCCCTGTCAGTTTACACTGTCTCCTCCACCTCTCTGTCCAGCCCTGTCAGCTTACACTGTCTCCTCCACCTCTCTGTCCAGCCCTGTCAGCTTACACTGTCTCCTCCACCTCTCTGTCCAGCCCTGTCAGCTTACACTGTCTCCTCCACCTCTCTGTCCAGCCCTGTCAGCTTACACTGTCTCCTCCACCTCTCTGTCCAGCCCTGTCAGCTTACACTGTCTCCTCCACCTCTCTGTCCAGCCCTGTCAGCTTACACTGTCTCCTCCACCTCTCTGTCCAGCCCTGTCAGCTTACACTGTCTCCTCCACCTCTCTGTCCAGCCCTGTCAGCTTACACTCTCTCCTCCACCTCTCTGTCCAGCCCTGTCAGCTTACACTTTCTCCTCCATCTCTCTGTCCAGCCCTGTCAGCTTACACTGTCTCCTCCACCTCTCTGTCCTGTCAGCTTACACTGTCTCCTCCATCTCCCTGTCCAGCCCTGTCAGTTTACACTGTCTCCTCCATCTCTCTGTCCAGCCCTGTCAGCTTACACTGTCTCCTCCACCTCTCTGTCCAGCCCTGTCAGCGTACACTCTCTCCTCCACCTCTCTGTCCAGCCCTGTCAGCTTACACTGTCTCCTCCACCTCTCTGTCCAGCCCTGTCAGCTTACACTGTCTCCTCCATCTCTCTGTCCTGTCAGCTTACACTGTCTCCTCCATCTCTCTGTCCAGCCCTGTCAGCTTACACTGTCTCCTCCATCTCTCTGTCCAGCCCTGTCAGCTTACACTGTCTCCTCCATCTCTCTGTCCAGCCCTGTCAGCTTACACTGTCTCCTCCATCTCTCTGTCCAGCCCTGTCAGCTTACACTGTCTCCTCCATCTCTCTGTCCAGCCCTGTCAGCTTACACTTTCTCCTCCACCTCTCTGTCCTGTCAGCTTACACTGTCTCCTCCATCTCTCTGTCCAGCCCTGTCAGCTTACACTGTCTCCTCCACCTCTCTGTCCAGCCCTGTCAGCTTACACTGTCTCCTCCATCTCTCTGTCCAGCCCTGTCAGCTTACACTGTCTCCTCCACTTCTCTGTCTAGCCCAGTCAGTTTACACTGTCTCCTCCATCTCTCTGTCCAGCCCTGTCAGCTTACACTTTCTCCTCCACTTCTCTGTCCAGCCCAGTCAGCTTACACTGTCTCCTCCACCTCTCTGTCCTGTCAGCTTACACTGTCTCCTCCATCTCTCTGTCCAGCCCTGTCAGCTTACACTGTCTCCTCCATCTCTCTGTCCAGCCCTGTCAGCTTACACTGTCTCCTCCACCTCTCTGTCCAGCCTTGTCAGCTTACACTGTCTCCTCCACCTCTCTGTCCTGTCAGCTTACACTGTCTCCTCCATCTCTCTGTCCAGCCCTGTCAGCTTACACTGTCTCCTCCACCTCTCTGTCCTGTCAGCTTACACTGTCTCCTCCATCTCTCTGTCCAGCCCTGTCAGCTTACACTGTCTCCTCCACCTCTCTGTCCAGCCCTGTCAGCTTACACTGTCTCTTCCATCTCTCTGTCCAGCCCTGTCAGCTTACACTGTCTCCTCCACCTCTCTGTCCTGTCAGCTTACACTGTCTCCTCCATCTCTCTGTCCAGCCCTGTCAGCTTACACTGTCTCCTCCACCTCTGTCTCTCTGTCCCACAGCACCAGTCTGGACCTGTATGCCAACGTCATGCACTGTAAATCCCTCCCTGGAGTTCAGACTCGCCACAACAACATTGACATCATGATCATCAGGGAGAACACTGAGGGAGAGTACAGCAGTCTGGAGCATGAGGTTAGACGCACACAGGCACACGCACAGGCAGACACACAATTTGACTCCCTCAACGCATCCCTTTGTGTTTTTCCATTTCCACTCTTTGCTGTAAATAACCTGCGTTCTCCTTCCCTTTGTGCTGTAGAGTGTATCAGGGGTGGTGGAGTGTCTCAAGATCATCACCCGGACTAACTCCCTGAGAATCGCTGAGTATGCCTTTAAATTGGCCCGGGAGAAAGGTCGCAAGAGGGTCACTGCAGTTCACAAGGCCAACATCATGTAAGTCAGTCATTTAGTCAGGGACGGCAGGTCATTTAGTCAGGGACGGCAGGTCATTTAGTCAGGGACGGCAGGTCATTTAGTCAGGGACGGCAGGTCCTTTAGTCAGGGACGGCAGGTCCTTTAGTCAGGGACGGCAGGTCCTTTAGTCAGGGACGGCAGGTCCTTTAGTCAGGGACGGCAGGTCATTTAGTCAGGGACGGCAGGTCATTTAGTCAGGGACGGCAGGTCAGGTCAGTCAGTCAGTCAGTGAGGTGTCTATGTATTCCACTAGATGTGTGTACTCTCTGAGTACTTTGGGGCTACGGTCCAATTCTCTACCCTTTTCCCCAAAGTGTGCATTCGTACACTCCGCCTCATAGATTTTTAAAGAAAACATTTGTGTAACAAATATGGTGGAAACTGACCCCGCCCCCTAGCCCATGCGTACGCTATTCCAATGCTTTGAAAAGCATGAGGTGGAGTGAACAAGTTAAGTGCACACTTCCAGAAGAAGGGTACAGTCAGAATGCAACCAATGTACAGTAGCAGTTTGGACACACCTACTTATTCAAGGGTTTTTCTTTATTTTTACTATTTTCTACATTGTAGAATAACAGTGAAGACCTCAACTATGAAATAACACATATGGAATCATGTAGTAACCAAAAAGGTGTTAAACAAATCTAAATATATTTGAGATTCTTCAAATAACCATTCTTTGCCTTGATGACAGCTTTGCACACTCTTGGAATTCTCTCATCCAGCTTCATGAGGAATGCTTTTCCAACAGTCTTGAAGGAGTTCCCACATATGCTGAGCACTTTTCCTTTAGTCTGCGGTCCAACTCATCCTAAACCATCTCAATTGGGTTGAGGTCGGGTGATTGTGGAGGTCAGGTCATCTGATGCAACACTCCATCCCTCTCCTTCGTCAAATAGCCCGTACAGAGGCTGGAGGTGTGTTTTGGGTCATTGTCAAAAACAAATTATATATATATATTTTTTCACCTTTATTTAACCAGGTAGGCTAGTTGAGAACAAGTTCTCATTTGCAACTGCGACCTGGCCAAGATAAAGCATAGCAGTGTGAACAGACAACACAGAGTTACACATGGAGTAAACAATTAACAAGTCAATAACACAGTAGAAAAAAAGGGGAGTCTATATACATTGTGTGCAAAAGGCATGAGGAGGTAGGCGAATAATTACAATTTTGCAGATTAACACTGGAGTGATAAATGATCAGATGGTCATGTACAGGTAGAGATATTGGTGTGCAAAACAGTATGGGGATGAGGTAGGTAAAAATGGGTGGGCTATTTACCGATAGACTATTCCCACTAAGTGCAAACCAGATGGGATGCTGTATCGCTGTAGAATGCTGTGGTAGCCATGCTGGTTAAGTGTGCCTTGAATTCTAAATAAATCACTGACAGTGTCACCAGCAAAGCACCCCCACACCATCACATCTCCTCCTCCATGCTTCACGTGGGAACCACACATGCGGAGATCATCCATTCACCTCTGCGTCTCACACAGACACGGCGGTTAGAACCAAAAAGCTCAAATTTGGATTCCTCAGACCAAAGGACAGATTTCCGCCGGTCTAATGTCCATTGCTCATGTTTCTTGGCCCAACCAAGTTTCTTCTTATTATTGGTGTCCTTTAGCAATGGTTTCTTTGCGCAATTCGACCATGAAGGGCTGATTCACGTAGTCTCCTCTGAACAGTTAATGTTGACGTGTCTGTTACTTGAACTTTGTGAACCATTTATTTGGGCAGAAATCTGAGGTCCTCATGGGAGCCAGTTTCATCGTAGCGCTTGATGGTTTTTGCGACTGCACTTGAAGAAACTTTCAAAGTTCTTGACATTTTCCGAATTGATTGACCTTCATGTTTAAAGTAATGAAGGACTGTCGTTTCTCTTTGTTTATTTGAGCTTTTCTTACCATAATAATAGTGAAAATAAAGAAAATCCCTTGAATTAGTTGGTGTGTCCAAACTTTTGACAGGTACTGTATATATTTTTATTTGCCCATACACCTCTTTGGAGGACAAGGTTTTTTTGTGTTACTTTTACGTGGTACTTTTTATTTTTTTTACACAGTAGTTACTTAGCAAGATATAGTTTTTTCATATACATTACATTTGGATAGATAGTACTCAGACCTATCTGGTATACATTACATATATTACAACCAAGGTGTTGTTGAACATCCTGTTTTCTCACCTTTACAGGAAGCTGGGAGATGGTCTGTTCCTGCAGTGCTGTCGAGAGGTGGCTGCTGGATACCCTGACATTGCCTTCGACGCCATGATAGTCGACAACACCACCATGCAGGTATGAAAATCAATGCTCTCTTTATGATAGAGGCACACCAGTAAGTTTTAGCCTGGTCTCATATCGGTTTGCGCTGACTCACCAACTCCTGCGGTCTTTGATATTGCCATGAGTTGGCACTTCGCGAGACTGCAGAAACAGATCTGGGACCAGGCGTAGAAGGTTCCTATCCCTGTTTTTAAATATATTTTAAGTCTGTTTTGTCTGTTACTAATGCTTATTTGTGTTGTTAACCTATCCCTCTCTCATTTCCTAGCTAGTGTCTAAGCCCCAGCAGTTTGACGTTATGGTGATGCCCAACCTGTATGGTAATGTGGTTAGCAATGTGTGTGCTGGCCTGGTGGGAGGACCCGGGCTGGTGCCAGGGGCCAACTATGGCCGTGACTATGCTGTCTTCGAAACGGTCAGTCCACTGGGCACCTGTAGTGTCCACAAGTCTGATAATATAATATTATGCTTCCACAGTGGTTTATTGAGATGCCCCAACAACAGACAATGTTTCGATCCCATTGGGATCGATGAATACTTATGTGAATGTAATATTTCATTTTTTATTTATAAATTAGCAAACATGTATAAAAACCTGTTTTTATTTTGTTAATATGGGGTATTTTGTGTAGATTGATGAGGGGGATAAAAAAAAAAGTTTTAATCAATTTTAAAATAAGGCTGTAACTTAACAAAATGTGGAAAATGTAAAGTGGTCTGAATACTTTGCGAATGCACTGTATATCGTTGATCTCGCAATATGCTCTTTCTCTATATGTCTCTCAGGCCACCAGGAACACAGGGAAGAGTATTGCTGACAGGAACATTGCTAACCCCACTGCCATGCTACTGGCCAGCTGCATGATGCTGGACCACCTCAAGTGAGTTCACCTTGCATAGTCTAATGAAGATGATGTTTCTAAACCATGATGATGTGTATGTACAGTATAATCTGAATTGCGGTCGACTTGTTGGGCAGAACAAAGGGTATGAAAGTCATTGTCCTTTTGTGCGTCTCAGGCTTCACGATTATGCCACTATGATCAGGAATGCAGTCCTTACGACCATGAACGAGACTCGGGTAAGTCAAGTCCTCTCACCTCACTGCACACTTGTCACTATGCGCAATAGACTGACCTGCTCAGTACTTTCACCTGACCTGCCCAGTACTCTCACCTGACCTGCCCAGTCCTCTCACCTCACTGCACACTTGTCACTATGCGCAATACACTTACCTGCTCAGTACTCTCACCTGACCTGCTCAGTACTCTCACCTGACCTGCTCAGTACTCTCACCTGACCTGCTCAGTACTCTCACCTGACCTGCCCAGTACTCTCACCTGACCTGCCCAGTACTCACACCTGACCTGCCCAGTACTCACACCTGACCTGCCCAGTCCTCTCACCTCACTGCACACTTGTCACTATGCGCAATACACTTACCTGCTCAGTACTCTCACCTGACCTGCCCAGTACTCTCACCTGACCTGCCCAGTACTCTCACCTGACCTGCCCAGTACTCTCACCTGACCTGCTCAGTACTCTCACCTGACCTGCCCAGTACTCTCACCTGACCTGCTCAGTACTCTCACCTGACCTGCCCAGTACTCTCACCTGACCTGCTCAGTACTCTCACCTGACCTGCTCAGTACTCTCACCTGACCTGCTCAGTACTCTCACCTGACCTGCTCAGTACTCTCACCTGACCTGCCCAGTACTCTCACCTGACCTGCCCAGTACTCTCACCTGACCTGCCCAGTACTCTCACCTGACTGCCTGTTCACCTCCTGAGAGACCGGTCTGGCCAGTTATCAACAGAGCACAGGCCAATAAAGAGCGTTTTCTTTTAAAATTCTGTTAATATAGCTTGGCATTTCTCAAATTCATCTTTGACACTCTCTAGTCCAACCTGTAATCAAATGTATGTTTCTCTATAGAGTCTCTTCTAGTGTTCAAAATGTTGCTAATGTACCTACTGATTTATTACCCGTGTAGAATGCCTCTTTGAGGTGTCTGCAGAGAGGAGCTACAGGAGGATGGCCATTTTAATGAGCCCTACAGCTCCTCCCACCAGCATCCTCTAGTTAGGTGTGATGGATAGTAATTTTGAGGCCTGTACAGGGGAGAGTGATGTTGCAGAATATTCTGAAAGAAATGTGTAGAACAACAATTGTGTTATTTCTGTTGTCAACATTGTGAAATATTTAACCTCTGAATGTCGACCGAAGCAGACAATGTGATTGGTATCACAGTATTTACTATTCTCTTGCAGTTGCACACAGCTGACATCGGGGGGCAGGGCACCACCTCTGAGGTGGTTCAGGCGATCATGAGAAACATCCAGAGCAAGGGGCCTCTCACCAGCGAGCTCTGAACACGCATTTCGACCACACACATCAAGTCAATGCTGTTGGATAACATACAAATCCTTGGTGTGTCTCGTATATTTGAACAACTGTGTGCCGTATGAGAGAGTGGGGGTGTGTTTGTGCATGTTTATTTCCATAGTAATGCTCCTCCGTTGAGCGGTTCAGTCTGGCCTGTAAACACACACACACACACACACACCGCTTTGACGAATTCATCACTTTACATTTGTACAGTTTAGTCATTTAGCAGACACTCTTATCCAGAGCAACTTATAGTAGTGAGTGCATACATTTTCATACTAGTCCCCTGTGGGACTCAAACCCAAAACCCTGGTGTTGCAAGTGTTATGCTCTACCAGCTGAGCCACACGGGACCATGTTATCTTCCCCTCTGCATGCCTTTAATTCATTCATTCATGTCTGTGTATTTCAATTTAACACCATTCTGTCTTTCCATAACCATTCCCTGGCTGTTTCAAGCACATTTAACATTTGAGCGTAAACAAAGGAAGTAGGAGGCTCAAACTGCATCTGTAATAACATGCTGTAGTGAAGTAGTAACAGTTAGGATCTGTCTCTTGGATTTAACTGCAGCACTTTATAGCTACTCTCTGCTAGGTTCATCCTACATCCCAGGACATGATGGCCTAGACAGCAACACCTCCAGCTCCACTTAAACGTATTATATGTAGATGTGTTTGTGTGATTTATATTTGAGCGACTGTTTCTTAGGTATATCGGTTCACTGCAGAATTTTGAGACCTGAAACGGTTATACTGTCCACCTATTTTCCTAATTGCAATGTATCGTACAGTAGAAAATAATGTGTAAACGGTTATGTTTCTTACGGTACTGAAATGTTGCTTAAATATTATAGACTGTTTTATGTTCTTCTCGCAGTCCAGCGCTTAGCTTTACGTCTACAGGTAGCCTGGCGGGTAGAAGCGCTGCTTCAGAGGGGTTGGGTTAAATGTTCAGTTGAATGCATTCAGTTGCACAACTGATAAGGTATCCTTCTTTCTCTGTCTCAAATCAAAGTTTATTTGTCACGTGGCCGAATACAACAGGTGTAGTAGACCTTACAGTGAAATCCTTACTTACAAGCTCTAACCAATAGTGCAAAAAAGGTATTAGGTGAACAATAGGTAGGTAAAGAAATAAACCAACAGTAAAAAGACAGGCTATATACAGTAGCGAGGCTACATACAGACACCGCTTAGTCAGACTGATTATTAAGGTAGTATGTACATGTAGATATGGTTAAAGTGACTGAAGATAGCCCGGTTAGCCAATGTGCGGGAGCACTAGTTAGTCGGGCCAATTAGGTAGTATGTACATGAATGTATAGTTAAAGTGACTGCATATAAGATACACAGTAGCAGCAGCGTAAAAAGAGGGTTTATCTGTGACTATCAGATGTATCTTTCCCACAGATATCAAAGTCTTATGATTTACCAATTGCCTTTTGTGATTTTGAAATCAATTTAAGTACTCTTTTAATTTGCCTTAAAGCTGCAATGTGTAACTTTTTGGGCGACCTGACCAAATTCACGTAGAAATGTTATAAATCTAATTCTCGTTGAAAGCTAGTCTAAAAGCAGTAGATCTGTTCTATTTCTATGATTCCAGTTCTTAAGTTTTGTTTTTGCGTCTTTTACTTTTGGTTTTATACACCAGCTGAAAATACAATATTTTTGTTTATGGAAAATATATTTCACAGCGGTTTAGATGGTACAATGATTCTCTACACTATACGAATTAGGTGAACTATTAGAATTTTAGCAACCTGGAAATGGCGGAGAGATTTCTGCGTAATGCATCTAAGGTTTTTGTTATACTGGTCTATAACTTCTCATCTTTGTCTGTTACAGACTGTCTTTATATGAACAACTCAGAACTGTACCCTGAAATATATGTTATACTCTGTTATTTTTTAAATATATATATATATATATATACACATACATACTCTGTATTTTACTTGATCCAGTGGGTGGGAAAATCGTAATTGTAAACCAGAAGTGCATATATCTCTATTGTTTTAAAAAACAACCTTTGTGTTTGTGCCACAAATACCTACATTGAGTGTACAAACCATATTGAGTTGAACCCCCTTTTACCCCCAGAATGTCTTAAATTTGTCGGGGCATGAACTCCACAAGTTTTCAATTGTTCCACAGGTCTGCTGGCCCATGTTGATTCTAATGCTTCCCACAGTTATTTCAAGTTGGCTGGACATCCTTTGGGTAGTGGACCACTTTTGATACACATGGGGAAACTGTTGAGCATGAAAAACCCAGCAGCGTTGTTGACTCAACCAGTGTGCCTGGCACCTACTACCATACCGTGTTCAATGGCATTTACAATTTTTGTCTTCCCCATTCACTCTCAATGGCCCAGATACACAATCTTTGTCTCAAGGTTTACAAATCCTTCTTTAACCGGTCTTATCCCCTTAATATTCATCGATTGGAGTGGATTTAACAGGTGACATCAGTAGGGGATCATAGACTGACCAGGTGAAGGCTATGCCATTGAAAGAGCTGGTGTTGTTAATGTTTTGTACACTGGGTATTTACTGTCTCAACTTAGTGGTTGAAATTTAGAGTAAACGGAGCACATTAACCTGCTAAATGAAATGGGATTTATTTTTGTTTCATATACTATAGCTGTGGCTGGATTAATGAAATTAGCATTTTTATTGATCAAATAAAAATGTATATCTAAGCCTACTTGTGTAACTTTGTTTTCAGGGGAAAGTCAGGACCTAAAACATTGCGCAGCAGTTGGTAATAAATCAATTTCAGTGCAAAACAAGTTGTAACAAAGGAACGATCTCGACATCAGAGTAGGCAAATTCAAGGAATGCAGTAACACAGAGTATCTGTTACCTGGAATTAAATAACCTTCAAATGTTTATTTAAAGAGCCGATCTGGGATTGGTACATCTATTTTTAAATGGTGATTTTAGATTAAATATAAATGTACCATCATGCAGTATGGTTTTGTTTTAGGAGTTTATTCTAATGGCCTATAATAAAGACATTTCATATATTATCAGTGAGAGGTGACGTGTCAATAGAGTCACGTTCCCATAATGCATCCCGCGGATACAGTACACGTCATTACAGCGCACCGGTCTGAAAGGGTTTTTGAAGGAAGACGTGGCTGTAATAATTGGTGATCTCGAAATAACTAGTTCCACAATTCTTAGTCGTGTTAACACATTTTGATAAATCAACCATGATGACCAGAATAGCAGCGTTTCTTGCTCTTGTATGCCTGTGCACGGGTAAGTAATTTCAGAGAATTACTTAACGTCAAGGAAATGTAGCTCTTAGCTCGCTAGTTAGCATCAGTAGCTAACTGATGAGAATTTGCTAGCGAGTTAACTATATCTTTACAAGTTATGTGTTCTTGTTTTGCAATGTTTGATACCATAAATCTCGAATAAAGACGTTTTTGCTGTCTGTTGTTTAGGTGAGAGCTGTTCAGACCCTGTGATTACACCCTCTGCCTACACCACTTCTGATGCCGTCATCTCCTCTGAGTCCGTATTCATCGTGGAGCTCAGCCTGGCTTGTGCCAATGGAGCCCAGGTACTGTAGTTATCAAACTACATATAGTTTATATATATATATATGTGTGTATATATATATGTATATGTATGTGTTTGTCTTCCTTCAACAGAGTGTGGCTCTGTATGCTGATGTCAATGGAAGACAGTTCCCTGTGACTAGAGGCCAGGATGTTGGCAAGTACCAGGTAATACATGGCTCTGGTCATACACACACTGCTGTTTCCCAGACTAAAACGAATATGCTCAATGGAGAATCTCAGTTGAAAATGCTTTATAGGCCAGGACTAGGCTTAATCGGTGTCCAGGAAACCGCCCCTATATGTCCAATACGCACTTATGAAGAGTAACTTGTGTGTTTAGCTATATGACATCTGTCTTCTGTTTCTCAGGTGTCCTGGAGCATGCCCCACAAACAGGCCAGCTCTGGTACATACCAGGTCAAGTTCTTTGATGAGGAGTCCTACAGCTCTCTACGCAAGGTAGGCCCTATAGTGTCTCACACACACACGCTGTCTACATAAGGTAGGTGCATTCCAGGGATTCTGTTGGGAAACTTTTGGCGTTGTACAATGTGACCGTAAAGATTTTAATTTACCAGATGTTTGAGAAATTTCTATATACATTGGGTGCTGTCCACCTACAGTGTTTAAAATCACATTTAGATTATTGTAATCCATCTTAACAGAATAGATATTAGCCTGTAAAGTTAAAATATACCAACATGACAGGTTATATTGAAAAGCAAAACATTACCCGTTGTCTTCATCCCTGCTATAAATGATAAATTAATAAAAAGAAAATAAAACATTTAGCCTAGAACACATCACCTACACAGTAATAAAACAACTTCAAAATACATTTGTATAATATAACAACCTGTGGGGGGGGTTGGTCATGGCTAGAAGGGATCCAGCTTCTGTCAAGTGTCCCGAAGCCACTCCTGCGTTGTCTTGGCTGTGTGCTTAGGGTCGTTGTCCTTTTGGATGGTGAACCTTTGTCCCAGTCTGAGGTCCTGAGCGCTCTGGAGCAGGTTTTCATCAAGGATCTCTCTCTACTTTGCTCTGTTAATCTTTCCCTCTGTCCTGACTAGTCTCCCAGTCCCTGCCGCTGAAAAACATCCACACCGTATGATGCTGCCACCACCATGCTTCACCGTAGGGATGGTGCCAGGTTTCCTCCAGAAGTGACGCTTGGTATTCAGGCCAAAGACTTCAATCTTGGTTTCATCAGACCAGAGAATCTTGTTCTGAGAGGGGTCTGTCATGCCTTTTACTATGGAGTGGCTTCCTTCTGGCCACTCTACCATAAAGGCCTGATTGGTTGAGTGCTGCAGAGATGGTTGTCCTTCCCATCTCCATAGAGGAACTCTGTCAGAGTGACCATCGGGTTCTTGGTCACCTCCCTGACAAATGCCCTTGTCTCCTGATTGCTCAGTTTGGCTGGGCCCCAGCTCTAGGAAGAGTCTTGGTGGTCCCAAACTTCTTCCATTTAAGAATGGAGGCCACTGTGTTGTTGGGGACCTTCAATGCTGCAGACATTTTTGTTGTACCCTTCCGCAGATCTGTGCCTCGACACAATCCTGTCTGAGCTCTACGGACAATTCCTTCGACCTCATGGTTTGGTTTTTGCTTTGACATGCACTGTCAACTGTGGGACCCTATAGACCGGTGTGTGCCTTTCCAAATCATGTCTAATCAATTGAATTTACCACAGGTGGACTCCAATCCAGGAGTAGAAACATCTCAAGGATGATCAATGGAAACAGGATGCACCTGAGCTCAATTTCGAGTCCATTTCTAGCAAAGGGTCTGAATACTTATGTACATAAGGGTTTTCTGTTTTATAATAATATATTTGGAAGAACTTTACCTGTTTTTGATTTGTCATGTAGATGTGTGTAGATTGCTGAGGATATTGGTGTTGATCTTACCTATGGGGGGTGTTGATCTTAAGAAATCTGTAATTAAGACATTTTTGCGGAGGAAGTCAGTCGCACAGTTTTACATCTAACATAGGTGTTTGGTGCAATATTTCTCAAGTAAAAAAATGTGATTGAAAAACTAGTCAGTGCACTGCATACAGTCTATCAATTTGGGAAAGTCTTTTTCATATATTTTTTTTATAGGCTGAACGCTGTCATTTACAGGCTCACGGGAACCCTGGTGCATTAATGCTTGTCTGTTTGTGCCCCTGCCATTTGATTAAAGAAATACTGTTTTAGCCATATGCAAATATTTGTCTGTTTTTGTATTGTTTGTTTTATCCAGGCCCAGAGGAACAACGAGGATGTAGAATCCATCCAGCCCCTTTTCTCTGTCAATGTAGATCACAGGGTGAGTCTGTGAAGAGCATAACCAATGAATACCGATCACCACTTATGGATGTGTCTTCTACGGACAATACAATTTGAAAATTGGAAACTCCTAGTGTACTTCATTCTCATCTGAGATTCCTTCCTAACTGCGGCTTTTGTCTTGTCTATTCTAGGGAGCGTGGAACGGCCCGTGGGTGCCTACTGAGGTTATGGCTGCTCTCATTGGCATCCTGGTGTATTACCTGGCTTTTAGCGCTAAGAGCACCATCCAGGCATAAAGGACTACACGTCCCACTGTTCTCTAAGAGCACCATCCAGGCATAAAGGACTACACTTCCCAAGGTTCTCTACAACTGGCTCTCTGGAAGATTTTTGAATGCTGGTGATTTTTCTAACAATCCAACCTGAGCATACCTTTGGCAGAACAACAATATGCCACCATCCATTTTGCGATACGGAACTAGAACAATTTGTTTTGTAATTATTTTATATTTTCAACGCAGGCTGATTATTTTTCGATCAATTCCTAGAAGAAGCCATTGTTTTGTCAACCAAAAATAAATGACGTACACCTCAATCGAACCCAATGTACCCCACCGAGCGCAGTCATTTTTGTTCATAAGCAAACCCAGGTTTTGAAAGTGAAAGGACTGTTTCTATACACCAATGCTGACTTCCTTCCACAGCCTCATGCTTATTGCTTATTTTCCAGCGGACTTAACCCCTGAAAGACAAGTATATCTGTCCATCAGTTCATGGTCTTTCTTGTAAAGGACTTATGTATTGTGTGATATCTGTACTGATACTAAACACTCTAAAAAAAAAGCTGGTTCTGTACGTACAAGGGTCTGAGTAGAAGTGCTGATCTAGCATTCGGTCCCCTCGCTCTTATGATCTGAAAGGCAAAACTGATCCCAGATCAGGCATTATACGCTGAGACACTGAATACCAACCCTGGTGTGCAAGACTAAAGCCCCTGTGTACTTTGTATTGGCTGACTGATCTAAATGTAACTGTTGTTGCACTGGCTGGCTGATGAGGCCAAATATTTCAGGATTGGTGATTATTTGTTGCTCGGTGGTCAAATTAATAAATAAATGGTTCAATTTTTATCCTAGTGTGTCTTACTCTGTGTGTGTGTGTGTGTGTGAGGCATGTTCTACAGCACCCATAATGCAATACTGTCTTGCATTATGGGTACTGCAGTAAATCATGCTACAGTCTGTGATGTGACATCTGCTGCTTCATACATTCATTACCATGGCTGGATTATAGACTGGGTATACAGGATGCCCCCAACCCCTCTAATTTCGCTGGAATGTTTGTCACTTGAATGAGACATTACAAAATATGTAAAATTAGGTAGTGAGCTTCAAAATGCCAACATTGTCTTTACAGTATAACAGGTATCCAATTTCACAAATCCACCCACCTACCCCTTGACTGTTTAGGTTTTCAGTTGAGACCTGTCATTTAGTGTAAGTGGGGCCGAGCCATCTGTTTTGAGCCCCACATTTTTAGCAACAAAATATTTAGGGGCTTGCCTGTTATTTTGGATATAATACGTGTCACATGTCAGTTTGCAAACTATATTTATTGAGTTAATAAAGCCGCATACAAACATGGTCTTTTTTGCTTTCTGGTGGGGCGTGTCGGCAAAAAAATAGGAGCATTGCGCTGTGATTGGCTCAGTGTTCTGTCACTCATAGGGACACTACGTCATCGCCAAGTTTGTCATTAAGGGTTGACATCCAAATGTCAGCCCTTTGGGTCCTGCCATAGAGTTATATTACAAGTGCCCTTCCAATAAGGCTCAAGGTCATTGGCCACAGATAAAATGCAAACTGCTCAGCTCTGCCTCCAGGACCAGATTCATCCTAATAAATATCAGCCTGCTCTTGACTCACCACTATCTTTCCAATGTACTCACAACATCCTTTCTACTTGAACTGTGGAGATAAATTCTGAAAAAAACACCATCTTAAAACCAGTTTTTCCCTAATGTATATATCTTTATTAGCAACCGTATTAACTATTTTCTTTTCTCTCTCCTTTCACAATTGTTTGTGTGGTATTATGTGGTAAACATATCCGTAAATCCCAGCATCACATGACGCCTACTGCTGTAAACAGTGTCATGCATGACTTTAAAGAGACTGAGGCCTCTATCGAAACCCTGATTGTCCCCCAAGTGGACATATATATGGTGAACTACTTTTGACCAGAGCCCTAGGGGTCCTGGTCAGAAGTAGTGCACTATGTAGGGAATAGTGTGCCATGTAGTGCACCAACCTCTTAATGGAAGCAGTGGTTATGTTCATCTTGTGGAGGAAGTCTCAGGGGGTAGGGATAACTGTCACACCGTGGTATGCCTTGATGGAGAGGGGAGAGAATGCTCTACATTTCAAGATAGGAGGAAGGAGCCTGTTTTTAAGTGGCTGCTCCAATCTCTCGCTCTCTTGTCAAATGCACTGAGTATACCAAACATTATGAACACCTTAATATTGAGTTGCTACCCCCTGTCCTTTTGCCCTCAGAACAGCCTCAATTTGTCGGGGCATGGACTCTACGAGATGTCGAAAGCGTTCCACAGGGATGTTGGCACGTGTTGACTCCAATGCTTCCCACAGTTGTGTCAAGTGGGCTGGATATCCTTTGGGTGGTGGACCATTCTTGATACACGGAAACTGCAGTGTTGCAGTTCATGACACAAACAGGTGGGCTTGGCACCTACTACCATACCCTGTTCAAAAGGCACTTAAATATTTTGTCTTGCCCATTCACCTTCTGAATGGAACACACACAATCTATGTCTCAAGGCTTAATAATTCTGTTTTAACCTGTCACCTCTCCTTCATCTAAACTGATTGAAGTGGATTTAACAAGTGTTACAACCTGGCTCAATATTGTAACAAACAATGGGAAACCACACTGAGTAATGGAATAACAAAATTAATTTATTCCATAAATAAAGTAAACACTAATCAGATGAGGCATAAAGGTCAGTAAATTAGGTGTCAACTACCAACGCCACAAAGAAACAATCAAAGGTATGCATGGAGAGAGGAATCTCTTGCAGAATGGGGAAACAGTGGCTTTATGCCACAGCTGAACTTTCACAGGTGTGCCCCATAAGCACTGATGACCCTCCCACCTCCGCCCACCTCTCCTACTCCGCCCACCAATCTCCCGCAGGAAGTAAGCACAGCAAAACCCGGTAGAAAGAGCAGGGAGGGGCCGTGACGTCAATCTTTTTTTATTTAACCTATATTTTAACAGGGAAGACATATCGAGACCTTGGACTCTTTTCCAAATGCGCCCTGTATATAAATATACACATTATAAAAATATATGTATTTATTCACACACAAAAGCAGATTTACCTAGTTCGGTTTATGAAGTAGGGCCTTGTGAACAAAAAGGGAGTAATGAAGACATCTACGGGTCTTTAGCAAAGTCCACCGAACCTTTTGATACGAGATACAGTATCAAAACTGTCACCTATAACAAAACGAAGGGCACTATGGTAGATGGCATCCAAAGGTTTAAGAGTAGTAGGTAATACAGTGTATATCGTGATACCTGAACTAAAGTACAGTCGTGGCCAAAAGTTTTTGAGAATGACACAAATATAAAGTCTGCTGCCTCAGTTTGTATGATGGAAATTTGCAAATAATCCAGAATGTTATGAAGAGTGATCAGATGAATTGCAATTAATTGCAAAGTCCGTCTTTGCCATGCAAATGAACTGAATCCCCCCAAAACATTTCCACTGCATTTCAGCCCTGTCACAAAAGGACCAGCTGACATCATGTCAGTGATTCTCTCGTTAACACAGGTGTTGACGAGGACAAGGCTGGAGATCACTCTGTCAGGCTGATTGAGTTCGAATAACAGACTGGAAGCTTCAAAAGGAGGATGGTGCTTGGAATCATTGTTCTTCCTCTGTCAACCATGATTACCTGCAAGGAAACACGCACCATCATCATTGCTTTGCACAAAAAGGGCTTCACAGGCAAGGATATTGCTACCAGTAAGAATGCACCTAAATCAACCATTTATCGGATCATCAAGAACTTCAAGGAGAGAGGTTCAATTGTTGTGAAGAAGGCTTCAGGGCGCCCAAGAAAGTCCAGCAACCGCCAGGACCGTCTCCTAAAGATGATTCAGCTGCGGGATCGGGGCACCACCAGTACAGAGCTTGCTCAGGAATGGCAACAGGCAGGTGTGAGTGCATCTGCACGCACAGTGAGGTGAAGACTTTTGGAGGATGGCCTGGTGTCAAGAAGGGCAGCAAAGAAGCCACTTCTCTCCAGGAAAAACATCAGGGACAGACTGATATTCTGCAAAAGGTACAGGGATTGGACTGCTGAGGACTGGGGTAAAGTCATTTTCTCGGATGAATCCCCTTTCCGATTGTTTGGGGCATCCGGAAAAAAGCTTGTCCGGAGAAGACAAGGTGAGCGCTACCATCAGTCCTGTGTCATGCCAACAGGAAAGCATCCTGAGACCATTCATTTGTGGGGTTGCTTCTCAGCCAAGGGAGTGCGCTCACTCACAATTTTGCCTAAGAACACAGCCATGAATAAAGAATGGTACCAACACATCCTCCGAGAGCAACTTCTCCCAAACATCCAGGAACAGTTTGATAAACGAACAATGCCTTTTCCAGCATGATGGATCACCTTGCCATAAGGCA
Source organism: Oncorhynchus nerka (assembly GCF_034236695.1). Taxonomy (NCBI): domain Eukaryota; kingdom Metazoa; phylum Chordata; class Actinopteri; order Salmoniformes; family Salmonidae; genus Oncorhynchus; species Oncorhynchus nerka. Next base: position 82,439,988 of record NC_088402.1, read on the forward strand.
AAAGTGATAACTAAGTGGCTTGGGGAACAAAACATTGATATTTTGGGTCCATGGCCAGGAAACTCCCCAGACCTTAATCCCATTGAGAATTTGTGGTTAATCCTCAAGACGCGGGTGGACAAACAAAACCCCACAAATTCTGACAAACTCCAAGCATTGCTTATGCAAGAATGGGCTGCCATCAGACAGGATGTGGCCCAGAAGTTAATTGACAGCATGCCAGGGTGGATTGCAGAGGTCTTGAAAAAGAAGGGTCAACACTGCAAATATTGACTCTGCATCAACTTCATGTAATTGTCAATAAAAGCCTTTGACACTTATGAAATGCTTGTAATTATACTTCAGTATACCATAGTAACATCTGACAAAATATCTAAAGACACCGAAGCAGAAAACTTAGTGGAAATTAATATTTGTGTCATTCTCAAAACTTTTGGCCACGACTGTATATTATTCTCTTATCACTGATTTTCACAAAATATTCCATAATGTCAATGTGAAAAGAACAATTCTACAAATGAAATAACTCAAATACACTGAGTTTACAAAACATTAGGAACACCTTCCTAATATTGAGTTTCATTCTACAAGGTGTTGAAAGCGTTCCAAAGGGATGCTGGGCCATGTTGACTCCAATGCTCACCACAGTTGTGTCAAGTTGGCTGGTTTTCGTTTGGGTGGTGGACCATTCTTGATACACACGGGAAACTGTTGAGCGTGAAAGACCCAGCAGCGTTGCAGTGCTTGACACAAATCACTGCTCCTGGTTTCAGTAAACGTTTTTCCCCCCATCACCAATTAGCAGTACTCTCAACTGGACAGTGTGTGGCAGCTGTGTGCTGCATGTCTGTTGTTCACACCATTATAATGAAACAGTGTTGCTACACACTCTCTCCAGCTGAAACACCATCACTTTATATCTATATATAGGTACCTCTACGGGTTATCTAAGATTGTCACAGGAACCAATACATTTAAAGCTATATAATAGCAATACAATGCTAAACAAACATTTCACCCTAAGTTTTATCATTAAACTTTTGTGTGTTCTATGTTATTCCATTCAGTCTTTTCTTTAATTTCTTTAATTCATGACACATATTTCATATACCTCTGGACTCTACTCTATGGCAGTGTCTATACAGTAGCAGTGTCTGGACTCTACAGTAGCAGTGTCTTGGCTCTATACTATGGCAACATCTGGCCTCTATACAGTCGCAGTGTCTGGACACTACAGTAGTCGTGTCTGGACTCTATACAGTAGCAGTGTCTGGACTCTACAGTAGCAGTGTCTGGCCTCTATACAGTAGCAGTGTCTGGACTCTATACAGTAGCAGTGTCTGGCCTCTATACAGTAGCAGTGTCTGGACTCTACAGTAGCAGTGTCTGGACTCTACAGTAGTAGGGTCTGGACTCTATACAGTAGTAGTGTCTGGACTCTACAGTAGCAGTGTCAGGCCTCTATACAGTAGCAGTGTCTGGACTCTACAGTAGCAGTGTCTGGCCTCTATACAGTAGCAGTGTCTGGACTCTATACAGTAGCAGTGTCTGGCCTCTATACAGTAGCAGTGTCTGGACTCTACAGTAACAGTGTCTGGTCTCTATACAGTAGCAGTGTCTGGCCTCTATACAGTAGCAGTGTCTGGACTCTACAGTAGCAGTGTCTGGGCTCTATACAGTAGCAGTGTCTGGACTCTACAGTAGTAGTGTCTGGACTCTATACAGTAGCAGTGTCTGGTTTCTATACAGTAGCAGTGTCTGGACTCTACAGTAGCAGTGTCTGGACTCTACAGTAGCAGTGTCTGGCCTCTCTACAGTAGCAGTGTCTGGCCTCTCTACAGGAGTAGTGTCTGGACTCTACAGTAGCAGTGTCTGGACTCTACAGTAGCAGTGTCTGGCCTCTATACAGTAGCAGTGTCTAGACTCTATACAGTAGCAGTGTCTGGACTCTTTATAGTAGCAGTGTCTGGACTCTACAGTAGCAGTGTCTGGACTCTACAGTAGCAGTGTCTGGCCTCTCTACAGTAGCAGTGTCTGGCCTCTCTACAGGAATAGTGTCTGGACTCTACAGTAGCAGGGTCTGGCCTCTATACAGTAGCAGTGTCTGGACTCTACAGTAGCAGTGTCTGGCCTCTATACAGTAGCAGTGTCTGGACTCTATACAGTAGCAGTGTCTGGACTTTATACAGTAGCAGTGTCTGGACTCTATACAGTAGTTGTGTATGGACTCTATACAGTAGAAGTGTCTGGACTCTATGCAGTAGTAGTGTCTGGACTCTATACTGTAGCAGTGTCTGGCCTCTATACAGTAGCAGTGTCTGGACTCTATACAGTAGTTGTGTATGGACTCTATACAGTAGAAGTGTCTGGACTCTATGCAGTAGTAGTGTCTGGACTCTATACTGTAGCAGTGTCTGGCCTCTATACAGTAGCAGTGTCTGGACTCTACAGTAGTAGTGTCTGGACTCTATACAGTAGCAGTGTCTGGTTTCTATACAGTAGCAGTGTCTGGACTCTACAGTAGCAGTGTCTGGACTCTACAGTAGCAGTGTCTGGCATCTCTTCCGTAGCAGTGTCTGGCCTCTATACAGTAGCAGTGTCTGGACTCTATACAGTAGTTGTGTCTGGACTCTATACAGTAGCATTGTCTGGACTCTATACAGTAGCAGTGTCTGGACTCTTTATAGTAGCAGTGTCTGGACTCTACAGTAGCAGTGTCTGGTCTTTATACAGTAGCAGTGTCTGGACTCTATACAGGAGTAGTGTCTGGACTCTACAGTAGCAGTGTCTGGTCTCTATACAGTAGTAGTGTCTGGACTCTATACAGTAGTAGTGTCTGGACTCTACAGTAGTAGTGTCTGGACTCTATACAGTGGCAGTGTCTGGACTCTACAGTAGCAGTGTCTGGCCTCTCTACAGTATCAGTGTCTGGCCTCTCTACAGGAGTAGTGTCTTGACTCTACAGTAGCAGTGTCTGGCCTCTATAGAGTAGCAGTGTCTGGACTCTACAGGATCAGTCTCTGAACTCTATACAGTAGTAGTGTCTGGACTCTATACAGTAGTAGTGTCTGGCCTCTATACAGTAGCAGTGTCTGGACTCTATACAGTAGTTGTGTCTGGACTCTATACAGTAGCAGTGTCTGGACTGTATACAGTAGTTGTGTCTGGACTCTATACAGTAGCAGTGTCTGGACTCTATGCAGTAGTAGTGTCTGGACTCTATACAGTAGCAGTGTCTGGACTCTACAGTAGCAGTGTCTGGCCTCTATACAGTAGCAGTGTCTAGACTCTATACAGTAGCAGTGTCTGGACTCTTTATAGTAGCAGTGTCTGGACTCTACAGTAGCAGTGTCTGGACTCTACAGTAGCAGTGTCTGGCCTCTCTACAGTAGCAGTGTCTGGCCTCTATACAGTAGCAGTGTCTGGACTCTACAGTAGTAGTGTCTGGACTCTATACAGTAGCAGTGTCTGGTTTCTATACAGTAGCAGTGTCTCGACTTTACAGTAGCAGTGTCTGGACTCTACAGTAGCAGTGTCTGGCCTCTCTACAGTAGCAGTGTCTGGACTCTATACAGTAGCAGTGTCTGGGCTCTATACAGTAGCAGTGTCTGGACTCTACAGTAGTAGTGTCTGGACTCTATACAGTAGCAGTGTCTGGACTCTACAGTAGCAGTGTCTGGGCTCTATACAGTAGCAGTGTCTGGACTCTACAGGAGTAGTGTCTGGACTCTACAGTAGCAGTGTCTGGCCTCTATACAGTAGCAGTGTCTGGACTCTACAGTAGCAGTGTCTGGCCTCTATACAGTAGCAGTGTCTGGACTCTATACAGTAGTTGTGTATGGACTCTATACAGTAGCATTGTCTGGACTCTTTATAGTAGCAGTGTCTGGACTCTACAGTAGTAGTGTCTGGACTCTACAGTAGTAGTGTCTGGCCTCTCTACAGTATCAGTGTCTGGCCTCTCTACAGGAGTAGTGTCTTGACTCTACAGTAGCAGTGTCTGGCCTCTATAGAGTAGCAGTGTCTGGACTCTACAGTAGCAGTGTCTGAACTCTATACAGTAGTAGTGTCTGGACTCTATACAGTAGTAGTGTCTGGCCTCTATACAGTAGTAGTGTCTGGACTCTATACAGTAGTAGTGTCTGGCCTCTATACAGTAGCAGTGTCTGGACTCTATACAGTAGTTGTGTCTGGACTCTATACAGTAGCAGTGTCTGGACTCTATACAGTAGTTGTGTCTGGACTCTATACAGTAGCAGTGTCTGGACTCTATGCAGTAGTAGTGTCTGGACTCTATACAGTAGCAGTGTCTGGACTCTACAGTAGCAGTGTCTGGCCTCTATACAGTAGCAGTGTCTAGACTCTATACAGTAGCAGTGTCTGGACTCTTTATAGTAGCAGTGTCTGGACTCTACAGTAGCAGTGTCTGGACTCTACAGTAGCAGTGTCTGGCCTCTCTACAGTAGCAGTGTCTGGACTCTCTACAGGAGTAGTGTCTGGACTCTACAGTAGCAGGGTCTGGCCTCGATACAGTAGCAGTGTCTGGACTCTACAGTAGCAGTGTCTGGCCTCTATACAGTAGCAGTGTCTGGACTCTATACAGTAGCAGTGTCTGGACTCTATACAGTAGCAGTGTCTGGACTCTATACAGGAGTTGTGTATGGACTCTATACAGTAGAAGTGTCTGGACTCTATGCAGTAGCAGTGTCTGGACTCTATACTGTAGCAGTGTCTGGCCTCTATACAGTAGCAGTGTCTGGACTCTATACAGTAGTTGTGTATGGACTCTATACAGTAGAAGTGTCTGGACTCTATGCAGTAGTAGTGTCTGGACTCTATACTGTAGCAGTGTCTGGCCTCTATACAGTAGCAGTGTCTGGACTCTACAGTAGTAGTGTCTGGACTCTATACAGTAGCAGTGTCTGGTTTCTATACAGTAGCAGTGTCTCGACTCTACAGTAGCAGTGTCTGGACTCTACAGTAGCAGTGTCTGGCATCTCTACCGTAGCAGTGTCTGGCCTCTATACAGTAGTAGTGTCTGGACTCTACAGTATCAGTGTCTGGTCTCTATACAGTAGTAGTGTCTGGACTCTATACAGTAGTAGTGTCTGGACTCTACAGTAGCAGTGTCAGGCCTCTATACAGTAGCAGTGTCGGGACTCTACAGTAGCATTGTCTGGCCTCTATACAGTAGCAGTGTCTGGACTCTATACAGTAGCAGTGTCTGGCCTCTATACAGTAGCAGTGTCTGTACTCTACAGTAGCAGTGTCTGGGCTCTATACAGTAGCAGTGTCTGGACTCTACAGTAGTAGTGTCTGGACTCTATACTGTAGCAGTGTCTGGCCTCTATACAGTAGCAGTGTCTGGACTCTACAGTAGTAGTGTCTGGACTCTATACAGTAGCAGTGTCTGGTTTCTATACAGTAGCAGTGTCTCGACTCTACAGTAGCAGTGTCTGGACTCTACAGTAGCAGTGTCTGGCATCTCTACCGTAGCAGTGTCTGGCCTCTATACAGTAGTAGTGTCTGGACTCTATACAGTAGTAGTGTCTGGACTCTATACAGTAGCAGTGTCTGGCCTCTATACAGTAGCAGTGTCTGTACTCTACAGTAGCAGTGTCTGGGCTCTATACAGTAGCAGTGTCTGGACTCTACAGTAGTAGTGTCTGGACTCTATACTGTAGCAGTGTCTGGCCTCTATACAGTAGCAGTGTTTGGACTCTACAGTAGTAGTGTCTGGACTCTATACAGTAGCAGTGTCTGGTTTCTATACAGTAGCAGTGTCTGGACTCTACAGTAGCAGTGTCTGGACTCTACAGTAGCAGTGTCTGGCATCTCTACCGTAGCAGTGTCTGGCCTCTATACAGTAGTAGGGTCTGGACTCTACAGTAGCAGTGTCTGGTCTCTATACAGTAGTAGTGTCTGGACTCTATACAGTAGTAGTGTCTGGACTCTACAGTAGCAGTGTCAGGCCTCTATACAGTAGCAGTGTCGGGACTCTACAGTAGCAGTGACTGGCCTCTATACAGTAGCAGTGTCTGGACTCTATACAGTAGCAGTGTCTGGCCTCTATACAGTAGCAGTGTCTGTACTCTACAGTAGCAGTGTCTGGGCTCTATACAGTAGCAGTGTCTGGACTCTACAGTAGTAGTGTCTGGACTCTATACAGTAGCAGTGTCTGGTTTCTATACATTAGCAGTGTCTGGACTCTACAGTAGCAGTGTCTGGCCTCTCTACAGTAGCAGTGTCTGGCCTCTCTACAGGAGTAGTGTCTGGACTCTACAGTAGCAGTGTCTGGCCTCTATACAGTAGCAGTGTCTGGACTCTACAGTAGCAGTGTCTGGCCTCTATACAGTAGCAGTGTCTGGACTCTATACAGTAGTTGTGTATGGACTCTATACAGTAGCAGTGTCTGGACTCTATGCAGTAGTAGTGTCTGGACTCTATACAGTAGCAGTGTCTGGACTCTACAGTAGCAGTGTCTGGCCTCTATACAGTAGCAGTGTCTAGACTCTATACAGTAGCAGTGTCTAGACTCTTTATAGTAGCAGTGTCTGGACTCTACAGTAGCAGTGTCTGGACTCTACAGTAGCAGTGTCTGGCCTCTCTACAGTAGCAGTGTCTGGCCTCTATACAGTAGCAGTGTCTGGACTCTACAGTAGTAGTGTCTGGACTCTATACAGTAGCAGTGTCTGGTTTCTATACAGTAGCAGTGTCTCGACTCTACATTAGCAGTGTCTGGCCTCTATACAGTAGCAGTGTCTGGACTCTATACAGTAGCAGTGTCTGGCCTCTATACAGTAGCAGTGTCTGGACTCTACAGTAGCAGTGTCTGGGCTCTATACAGTAGCAGTGTCTGGACTCTACAGTAGTAGTGTCTGGACTCTATACAGTAGCAGTGTCTGGTTTCTATACAGTAGCAGTGTCTGGACTCTACAGTAGCAGTATCTGGCCTCTCTACAGTAGCAGTGTCTGGCCTCTCTACAGGAGTAGTGTCTGGACTCTACAGTAGCAGTGTCTGGCCTCTATACAGTAGCAGTGTCTGGACTCTACAGTAGCAGTGTCTGGCCTCTATACAGTAGCAGTGTCTGGACTCTATACAGTAGTTGTGTATGGACTCTATACAGTAGCATTGTCTGGACTCTATACAGTAGCAGTGTCTGGTCTTTATACAGTAGCAGTGTCTGGACTCTATACAGTAGTAGTGTCTGGACTCTACAGTAGCAGTGTCTGGTCTCTATACAGTAGTAGTGTCTGGACTCTATACAGTAGTAGTGTCTGGACTCTACAGTAGTAGTGTCTGGACTCTATACAGTGGCAGTGTCTGGACTCTACAGTAGCAGTGTCTGGCCTCTCTACAGTATCAGTGTCTGGCCTCTCTACAGGAGTAGTGTCTTGACTCTAGAGTAGCAGTGTCTGGCCTCTATAGAGTAGCAGTGTCTGGACTCTACAGTAGCATTGTCTGAACTCTATACAGTAGTAGTGTCTGGACTCTATACAGTAGTAGTGTCTGGCCTCCATACAGTAGCAGTGTCTGGACTCTATACAGTAGTTGTTTCTGGACTCTATACAGTAGCAGTGTCTGGACTCTATGCAGTAGTAGTGTCTGGTCTGGACTCTATACAGTTGCAGTGTCTGGACTCTACAGTAGCAGTGTCTGGCCTCTATACAGTAGCAGTGTCTAGACTCTATACAGTAGCAGTGTCTGGACTCTTTATAGTAGCAGTGTCTGGACTCTACAGTAGCAGTGTCTGGACTCTACAGTAGCAGTGTATGGCCTCTCTACAGTAGCAGTGTCTGGCCTCTCTACAGGAGTAGTGTCTGGACTCTACAGTAGCAGGGTCTGGCCTCTATACAGTAGCAGTGTCTGGACTCTACAGTAGCAGTGTCTGGACTCTATACAGTAGTTGTGTCTGGACTCTATACAGTAGCAGTGTCTGGACTCTATGCAGTAGTAGTGTCTGGACTCTATACAGTAGCAGTGTCTGGACTCTACAGTAGCAGTGTCTGGCCTCTATACAGTAGCAGTGTCTAGACTCTATACAGTAGCAGTGTCTGGACTCTTTATAGTAGCAGTGTCTGGACTCTACAGTAGCAGTGTCTGGACTCTACAGTAGCAGTGTCTGGCCTCTCTACAGTAGCAGTGTCTGGCCTCTCTGCAGGAGTAGTGTCTGGACTCTACAGTAGCAGGGTCTGGCCTCGATACAATAGCAGTGTCTGGACTCTACAGTAGCAGTGTCTGGCCTCTATACAGTAGCAGTGTCTGGACTCTATACAGTAGCAGTGTCTGGACTCTATACAGTAGCAGTGTCTGGACTCTATACAGTAGTTGTGTATGGACTCTATACAGTAGAAGTGTCTGGACTCTATGCAGTAGCAGTGTCTGGACTCTATACTGTAGCAGTGTCTGGCCTCTATACAGTAGCAGTGTCTGGACTCTATACAGTAGTTGTGTATGGACTCTATACAGTAGAAGTGTCTGGACTCTATGCAGTAGTAGTGTCTGGACTCTATACTGTAGCAGTGTCTGGCCTCTATACAGTAGCAGTGTCTGGACTCTACAGTAGTAGTGTCTGGACTCTATACAGTAGCAGTGTCTGGTTTCTATACAGTAGCAGTGTCTGTACTCTACAGTAGCAGTGTCTGGGCTCTATACAGTAGCAGTGTCTGGACTCTATACAGTAGCAGTGTCTGGCCTCTATACAGTAGCAGTGTCTGTACTCTACAGTAGCAGTGTCTGGGCTCTATACAGTAGCAGTGTCTGGACTCTACAGTAGTAGTGTCTGGACTCTACAGTAGCAGTGTATGGCCTCTCTACAGTAGCAGTGTCTGGCCTCTCTACAGGAGTAGTGTCTGGACTCTACAGTAGCAGGGTCTGGCCTCTATACAGTAGCAGTGTCTGGACTCTACAGTAGCAGTGTCTGGACTCTATACAGTAGTTGTGTCTGGACTCTATACAGTAGCAGTGTCTGGACTCTATGCAGTAGTAGTGTCTGGACTCTATACAGTAGCAGTGTCTGGACTCTACAGTAGCAGTGTCTGGCCGCTATACAGTAGCAGTGTCTAGACTCTATACAGTAGCAGTGTCTGGACTCTTTATAGTAGCAGTGTCTGGACTCTACAGTAGCAGTGTCTGGACTCTACAGTAGCAGTGTCTGGCCTCTCTACAGTAGCAGTGTCTGGCCTCTCTACAGGAGTAGTGTCTGGACTCTACAGTAGCAGGGTCTGGCCTCGATACAATAGCAGTGTCTGGACTCTACAGTAGCAGTGTCTGGCCTCTATACAGTAGCAGTGTCTGGACTCTATACAGTAGCAGTGTCTGGACTCTATACAGTAGCAGTGTCTGGACTCTATACAGTAGTTGTGTATGGACTCTATACAGTAGAAGTGTCTGGACTCTATGCAGTAGTAGTGTCTGGACTCTATACTGTAGCAGTGTCTGGCCTCTATACAGTAGCAGTGTCTGGACTCTATACAGTAGTTGTGTATGGACTCTATACAGTAGAAGTGTCTGGACTCTATGCAGTAGTAGTGTCTGGACTCTATACTGTAGCAGTGTCTGGCCTCTATACAGTAGCAGTGTCTGGACTCTACAGTAGTAGTGTCTGGACTCTATACAGTAGCAGTGTCTGGTTTCTATACAGTAGCAGTGTCTGTACTCTACAGTAGCAGTGTCTGGGCTCTATACAGTAGCAGTGTCTGGACTCTATACAGTGTCTGTAGCAGTGTCTGGCCTCTCTACAGGAGTAGTGTCTGGACTCTACAGTAGCAGGGTCTGGCCTCTACAGGAGTAGTGTCTGGAGTAGCAGTGTCTGGACTCTATACAGTAGCAGTGTCTGGACTCTATACAGTAGTTGTGTCTGGACTCTATACAGTAGCAGTGTCTGGACTCTATGCAGTAGTAGTGTCTGGACTCTATACAGTAGCAGTGTCTGGACTCTACAGTAGCAGTGTCTGGCCGCTATACAGTAGCAGTGTCTAGACTCTATACAGTAGCAGTGTCTGGACTCTTTATAGTAGCAGTGTCTGGACTCTACAGTAGCAGTGTCTGGACTCTACAGTAGCAGTGTCTGGCCTCTCTACAGTAGCAGTGTCTGGCCTCTCTACAGGAGTAGTGTCTGGACTCTACAGTAGCAGGGTCTGGCCTCGATACAATAGCAGTGTCTGGACTCTACAGTAGCAGTGTCTGGCCTCTATACAGTAGCAGTGTCTGGACTCTATACAGTAGCAGTGTCTGGACTCTATACAGTAGCAGTGTCTGGACTCTATACAGTAGTTGTGTATGGACTCTATACAGTAGAAGTGTCTGGACTCTATGCAGTAGTAGTGTCTGGACTCTATACTGTAGCAGTGTCTGGCCTCTATACAGTAGCAGTGTCTGGACTCTATACAGTAGTTGTGTATGGACTCTATACAGTAGAAGTGTCTGGACTCTATGCAGTAGTAGTGTCTGGACTCTATACTGTAGCAGTGTCTGGCCTCTATACAGTAGCAGTGTCTGGACTCTACAGTAGTAGTGTCTGGACTCTATACAGTAGCAGTGTCTGGTTTCTATACAGTAGCAGTGTCTGTACTCTACAGTAGCAGTGTCTGGGCTCTATACAGTAGCAGTGTCTGGACTCTATACAGTAGCAGTGTCTGGCCTCTCTACAGGAGTAGTGTCTGGACTCTACAGTAGCAGGGTCTGGCCTCTATACAGTAGCAGTGTCTGGACTCTACAGTAGCAGTGTCTGGACTCTATACAGTAGTTGTGTCTGGACTCTATACAGTAGCAGTGTCTGGACTCTATGCAGTAGTAGTGTCTGGACTCTATACAGTAGCAGTGTCTGGACTCTACAGTAGCAGTGTCTGGCCGCTATACAGTAGCAGTGTCTAGACTCTATACAGTAGCAGTGTCTGGACTCTTTATAGTAGCAGTGTCTGGACTCTACAGTAGCAGTGTCTGGACTCTACAGTAGCAGTGTCTGGCCTCTCTACAGTAGCAGTGTCTGGCCTCTCTACAGGAGTAGTGTCTGGACTCTACAGTAGCAGGGTCTGGCCTCGATACAATAGCAGTGTCTGGACTCTACAGTAGCAGTGTCTGGCCTCTATACAGTAGCAGTGTCTGGACTCTATACAGTAGCAGTGTCTGGACTCTATACAGTAGCAGTGTCTGGACTCTATACAGTAGTTGTGTATGGACTCTATACAGTAGAAGTGTCTGGACTCTATGCAGTAGTAGTGTCTGGACTCTATACTGTAGCAGTGTCTGGCCTCTATACAGTAGCAGTGTCTGGACTCTATACAGTAGTTGTGTATGGACTCTATACAGTAGAAGTGTCTGGACTCTATGCAGTAGTAGTGTCTGGACTCTATACTGTAGCAGTGTCTGGCCTCTATACAGTAGCAGTGTCTGGACTCTACAGTAGTAGTGTCTGGACTCTATACAGTAGCAGTGTCTGGTTTCTATACAGTAGCAGTGTCTGTACTCTACAGTAGCAGTGTCTGGGCTCTATACAGTAGCAGTGTCTGGACTCTATACAGTAGCAGTGTCTGGCCTCTATACAGTAGCAGTGTCTGTACTCTACAGTAGCAGTGTCTGGGCTCTATACAGTAGCAGTGTCTGTCTGGACTCTACAGTAGTAGTGTCTGGACTCTATACAGTAGCAGTGTCTGGTTTCTATACATTACAGTAGCAGTGTCTGGACTCTACAGTAGCAGTGTCTGGCCTCTCTACAGTAGCAGTGTCTGGACTCTCTACAGGAGCAGTGTCTGGACTCTTTATAGTAGCAGTGTCTGGCCTCTACAGTAGCAGTGTCTGGACTCTACAGTAGCAGTGTCTGGCCTCTATACAGTAGCAGTGTCTGGACTCTATACAGTAGTTGTGTCTGGACTCTATACAGTAGCATTGTCTGGACTCTATACAGTAGCAGTGTCTGGACTCTTTATAGTAGCAGTGTCTGGACTCTACAGTAGCAGTGTCTGGTCTTTATACAGTAGCAGTATCTGGACTCTATACAGTAGCAGTGTCTGGACTCTATACAGTAGTAGTGTCTGGACTCTATACAGTAGAAGTGTCTGGACTCTACAGTAGTAGTGTCTGGACTCTATACAGTGGCAGTGTCTGGACTCTATACAGTAGCAGTGTCTGGCCTCTATACAGTAGTTGTGTCTGGACTCTATACAGGAGTAGTGTCTGGACTCTATGCAGTAGCAGTGTCTGGCCTCTATACAGTATCAGTGTCTGGCCTCTCTACAGGAGTAGTGTCTGGCCTCTATACAGTAGCAGTGTCTGGACTCTATACAGTAGCAGTGTCTGGACTCTATACAGTAGCAGTGTCTGGACTCTACAGTAGTTTTGTGTCTGGCCTCTCTACAGGAGCAGTGTCTGGACTCTACAGTAGCAGTGTCTGGCCTCTATACAGTAGCAGTGTCTGGACTCTACAGTAGCAGTGTCTGGACTCTATACAGTAGTTGTGTCTGGACTCTATACAGTAGCAGTGTCTGGACTCTATGCAGTAGTAGTGTCTGGACTCTATACAGTAGCAGTGTCTGGACTCTACAGTAGCAGTGTCTGGCCTCTATACAGTAGCAGTGTCTGACTCTATACAGTAGCAGTGTCTGGACTCTTTATAGTAGCAGTGTCTGGACTCTACAGTAGCAGTGTCTGGACTCTACAGTAGCAGTGTCTGGCCTCTCTACAGTAGCAGTGTCTGGCCTCTCTACAGGAGTAGTGTCTGGACTCTACAGTAGCAGGGTCTGGCCTCTATACAGTAGCAGTGTCTGGACTCTACAGTAGCAGTGTCTGGCCTCTATACAGTAGCAGTGTCTGGACTCTATACAGTAGCAGTGTCTGGACTCTATACAGTAGCAGTGTCTGGACTCTATACAGTAGTTGTGTATGGACTCTATACAGTAGAAGTGTCTGGACTCTATGCAGTAGTAGTGTCTGGACTCTATACTGTAGCAGTGTCTGGCCTCTATACAGTAGCAGTGTCTGGACTCTATACAGTAGTTGTGTATGGACTCTATACAGTAGAAGTGTCTGGACTCTATGCAGTAGTAGTGTCTGGACTCTATACTGTAGCAGTGTCTGGCCTCTATACAGTAGCAGTGTCTGGACTCTACAGTAGTAGTGTCTGGACTCTATACAGTAGCAGTGTCTGGTTTCTATACAGTAGCAGTGTCTGTACTCTACAGTAGCAGTGTCTGGACTCTATACAGTAGCAGTGTCTGGACTCTACAGTAGCAGTGTCTGGGCTCTCTGGTAGTAGTGTCTGGACTCTATACAGTAGCAGTGTCTGGTTTCTATACATTAGCAGTGTCTGGACTCTACAGTAGCAGTGTCTGGCCTCTCTACAGTAGCAGTGTCTGGACTCTCTACAGGAGTAGTGTCTGGACTCTACAGTAGCAGTGTCTGGCCTCTATACAGTAGCAGTGTCTGGACTCTACAGTAGCAGTGTCTGGCCTCTATACAGTAGCAGTGTCTGGACTCTATACAGTAGTTGTGTATGGACTCTATACAGTAGCATTGTCTGGACTCTATACAGTAGCAGTGTCTGGACTCTTTATAGTAGCAGTGTCTGGACTCTACAGTAGCAGTGTCTGGTCTTTATACAGTAGCAGTATCTGGACTCTATACAGTAGTAGTGTCTGGACTCTATACAGTAGTAGTGTCTGGACTCTATACAGTAGTAGTGTCTGGACTCTACAGTAGTAGTGTCTGGACTCTATACAGTAGCAGTGTCTGGACTCTATGCAGTAGCAGTGTCTGGCCTCTATACAGTAGCAGTGTCTGGCCTCTCTACAGGAGTAGTGTCTGGACTCTACAGTAGCAGTGTCTGGACTCTATACAGTAGAAGTGTCTGGCCTCTCTACAGTAGTAGTGTCTGGACTCTATACAGTAGCAGTGTCTGGCCTCTATACAGTAGTTGTGTCTGGACTCTACAGTAGCAGTGTCTGGACTCTATACAGTAGCAGTGTCTGGACTCTATACAGTAGCAGTGTCTGGACTCTATGCAGTAGCAGTGTCTGGTCTGCTCTATACAGTAGCAGTGTCTGGACTCTATACAGTAGCAGTGTCTGGCCTCTATACAGTAGCAGTGTCTGACTCTATACAGTAGCAGTGTCTGGACTCTTTACAGTAGCAGTGTCTGGCCTCTCTACAGTAGCAGTGTCTGGCCTCTCTACAGTAGCAGTGTCTGGCCTCTCTACAGGAGTAGTGTCTGGACTCTACAGTAGCAGTGTCTGGCCTCTATACAGTAGCAGTGTCTGGACTCTACAGTAGCAGTGTCTGGCCTCTATACAGTAGCAGTGTCTGGACTCTATACAGTAGTGTCTGGACTCTATACAGTAGCATTGTCTGGACTCTATACAGTAGCAGTGTCTGGACTCTTTATAGTAGCAGTGTCTGGACTCTACAGTAGCAGTGTCTGGACTTTATACAGTAGCAGTGTCTGGACTCTATACAGTAGCAGTGTCTGGACTCTATACAGTAGTAGTGTCTGGACTCTATACAGTAGTAGTGTCTGGACTCTATGCAGTAGTAGTGTCTGGACTCTATACAGTAGCAGTGTCTGGACTCTATACAGTAGCAGTGTCTGTATACAGTAGCAGTGTCTGGACTCTATACAGTAGCAGTGTCTGGACTCTATACAGTAGTTTTGTCTGGCCTCTATACAGTAGCAGTGTCTGGACTCTATAGGAGTAGTGTCTGGACTCTTTAGTGTGTCTGGACTCTATACAGTAGTTGTGTCTGGACTCTATACAGTAGCAGTGTCTGGACTCTATACAGTAGCAGTGTCTGGACTCTATACAGTAGCAGTGTCTGGACTCTATACAGTAGTAGTGTCTGGACTCTATACAGTAGCAGTGTCTGGACTCTATAGCAGTGTCTGGCCTCTATACAGTAGCAGTGTCTGGACTCTACAGTGTGTCTGGTAGTTGTGTCTCTACAGTAGCAGTGTCTGGCCTCTACAGTAGCAGTGTCTTGCAGTAGTGTCTGGACTCTATACAGTAGCAGGTCTGGCCTCTATACAGTAGCAGTGTCTGGACTCTACAGTAGCAGTGTCTGGCCTCTATACAGTAGCAGTGTCTGGACTCTATACAGTAGCAGTGTCTGGACTCTATACAGTAGCAGTGTCTGGACTCTATACAGTAGTTGTGTATGGACTCTATACAGTAGAAGTGTCTGGACTCTATGCAGTAGTAGTGTCTGGACTCTATACTGTAGCAGTGTCTGGCCTCTATACAGTAGCAGTGTCTGGACTCTATACAGTAGTGTGTCTGGACTCTATACAGTAGCAGTGTCTGGACTCTATACAGTAGTTGTGTCTGGACTCTATACAGTAGGGCTCTATACAGTAGCAGTGTCTGGACTCTATACAGTAGTTGTGTCTGGACTCTATACAGTAGCAGTGTCTGGACTCTATACAGTAGCAGTGTCTGGGCTCTATACAGTAGCAGTGTCTGGACTCTACAGTAGTAGTGTCTGGACTCTATACAGTAGCAGTGTCTGGACTCTATACATTAGCAGTGTCTGGACTCTACAGTAGCAGTGTCTGGCCTCTATACAGTAGCAGTGTCTGGCCTCTCTACAGGAGTAGTGTCTGGACTCTACAGTAGCAGTGTCTGGCCTCTATACAGTAGCAGTGTCTGGACTCTACAGTAGCAGTGTCTGGCCTCTATACAGTAGCAGTGTCTGGACTCTATACAGTAGCAGTGTATGGACTCTATACAGTAGCAGTGTCTGGCCTCTATACAGTAGCAGTGTCTGGACTCTTTATAGTAGCAGTGTCTGGACTCTACAGTAGCAGTGTCTGGTCTTTATACAGTAGCAGTGTCTGGACTCTATACAGTAGTAGTGTCTGGACTCTATACAGTAGTAGTGTCTGGACTCTATACAGTAGTAGTGTCTGGACTCTACAGTAGTAGTGTCTGGACTCTATACAGTAGCAGTGTCTGGACTCTACAGTAGCAGTGTCTGGCCTCTCTACAGTATCAGTGTCTGGCCTCTCTACAGTCTGGACTCTACAGTAGCAGTGTCTGGCCTCTATACAGTAGCAGTGTCTGGCCTCTATACAGGAGTAGTGTCTGGCCTCTATACAGTAGCAGTGTCTGGACTCTATACAGTAGTTGTGTCTGGACTCTAGTAGCAGTGTCTGGACTCTATACAGTAGTTTTGTCTGGACTCTATACAGTAGCAGTGTCTGGACTCTATACAGTAGTAGTGTCTGGTCTGGTAGCAGTGTCTCTCTATACAGTAGCAGTGTCTGGACTCTACAGTAGCAGTGTCTGGCCTCTATACAGTAGCAGTGTCTGGACTCTATACAGTAGCAGTGTCTGGACTCTTTATAGTAGCAGTGTCTGGACTCTACAGTAGCAGTGTCTGGACTCTACAGTAGCAGTGTCTGGCCTCTCTACAGTAGCAGTGTCTGGCCTCTATACAGTAGCAGTGTCTGGACTCTATACAGTAGTAGTGTCTGGACTCTATACAGTAGCAGGGTCTGGCCTCTATACAGTAGCAGTGTCTGGACTCTACAGTAGCAGTGTCTGGCCTCTATACAGTAGCAGTGTCTGGACTCTATACAGTAGCAGTGTCTGGACTCTATACAGTAGCAGTGTCTGGACTCTATACAGTAGTTGTGTATGGACTCTATACAGTAGTAGTGTCTGGACTCTATGCAGTAGTAGTGTCTGGACTCTATACAGTAGCAGTGTCTGGCCTCTATACAGTAGCAGTGTCTGGACTCTATACAGTAGTTGTGTATGGACTCTATACAGTAGAAGTGTCTGGACTCTAGTAGTTGTGTCTGGACTCTATACAGTAGTAGTGTCTGGACCTCTATACAGTAGCAGTGTCTGAACTCTATACAGTAGCAGTGTCTGGATACAGTAGCAGTGTCTGGACTCTATACAGTAGTTGTGTCTGGACTCTATACAGTAGCATTGTCTGGACTCTATACAGTAGCAGTGTCTGGACTCTATGCAGTAGTAGTGTCTGGTCTGGACTCTATACAGTAGCAGTGTCTGGACTCTACAGTAGCAGTGTCTGGCCTCTATACAGTAGCAGTGTCTAGACTCTATACAGTAGCAGTGTCTGGACTCTTTATAGTAGCAGTGTCTGGACTCTACAGTAGCAGTGTCTGGACTCTACAGTAGCAGTGTCTGGCCTCTCTACAGTAGCAGTGTCTGGCCTCTGTCTGGCCTCACAGTAGCAGTGTCTGGCCTCTCTACAGGAGTAGTGTCTGGACTCTACAGTAGCAGGGTCTGGCCTCTATACAGTAGCAGTGTCTGGACTCTACAGTAGCAGTGTCTGGCCTCTATACAGTAGCAGTGTCTGGACTCTATACAGTAGCAGTGTCTGGACTCTATACAGTAGCAGTGTCTGGACTCTATACAGTAGTTGTGTATGGACTCTATACAGTAGAAGTGTCTGGACTCTATGCAGTAGTAGTGTCTGGACTCTATACTGTAGCAGTGTCTGGCCTCTATACAGTAGCAGTGTCTGGACTCTATACAGTAGTTGTGTATGGACTCTATACAGTAGAAGTGTCTGGACTCTATACAGTAGTTGTGTATGGACTCTATACAGTAGTAGTGTCTGGACTCTATACAGTAGCAGTGTCTGAACTCTATACAGTAGCAGTGTCTAGACTCTATACAGTAGCAGTGTCTGGACTCTATACAGTAGTTGTGTCTGGACTCTATACAGTAGCATTGTCTGGACTCTATACAGTAGCAGTGTCTGGACTCTTTATAGTAGCAGTGTCTGGACTCTACAGTAGCAGTGTCTGGTCTTTATACAGTAGCAGTGTCTGGACTCTATACAGTAGCAGTGTCTGGACTCTATACAGTAGCAGTGTCTGGACTCTATACAGTAGTAGTGTCTGGACTCTATACAGTAGTAGTGTCTGGACTCTATACTGTATCAGTGTCTGGCCTCTATAGAGTAGCAGTGTCTGGACTCTACAGTAGCAGTGTCTGGACTCTATACAGTAGCAGTGTCTGGCCTCTCTACAGTATCAGTGTCTGGCCTCTCTACAGGAGTAGTGTCTGACTCTACAGTAGCAGTGTCTGGCCTCTATACAGTAGCAGTGTCTGGACTCTACAGTAGCAGTGTCTGGACTCTATACAGTAGTAGTGTCTGGACTCTATACAGTAGTAGTGTCTGGACTCTATACAGTAGCAGTGTCTGGACTCTATACAGTAGTTGTGTCTGGACTCTATACAGTAGCAGTGTCTGGACTCTATACAGTAGCAGTGTCTGGACTGGACTCTATACAGTAGCAGTGTCTGGACTCTATACAGTAGCAGTGTCTGGCCTCTATACAGTAGTTGTGTCTGGACTCTATACAGTAGCAGTGTCTGGACTCTTTATAGTAGCAGTGTCTGGACTCTACAGTAGCAGTGTCTGGCCTCTATACAGTAGCAGTGTCTGGACTCTACAGTAGCAGTGTCTGGCCTCTATACAGTAGCAGTGTCTGGACTCTATACAGTAGCAGTGTCTGGACTCTATACAGTAGCAGTGTCTGGACTCTATACAGTAGTTGTGTATGGACTCTATACAGTAGAAGTGTCTGGACTCTATGCAGTAGTAGTGTCTGGACTCTATACAGTAGTAGTGTCTGGACTCTATACAGTAGCAGTGTCTGGTTTCTATACATTAGCAGTGTCTGGACTCTACAGTAGCAGTGTCTGGCCTCTCTACAGTAGCAGTGTCTGGCCTCTCTACAGGAGTAGTGTCTGGACTCTACAGTAGCAGTGTCTGGCCTCTATACAGTAGCAGTGTCTGGACTCTACAGTAGCAGTGTCTGGCCTCTATACAGTAGCAGTGTCTGGACTCTATACAGTAGTTGTGTATGGACTCTATACAGTAGCATTGTCTGGACTCTATACAGTAGCAGTGTCTGGACTCTTTATAGTAGCAGTGTCTGGACTCTACAGTAGCAGTGTCTGGTCTTTATACAGTAGCAGTATCTGGACTCTATACAGTAGTAGTGTCTGGACTCTATACAGTAGTAGTGTCTGGACTCTATACAGTAGTAGTGTCTGGACTCTACAGTAGTAGTGTCTGGACTCTATACAGTGGCAGTGTCTGGACTCTACAGTAGCAGTGTCTGGCCTCTTACAGTATCAGTGTCTGGCCTCTCTACAGGAGTAGTGTCTGGACTCTACAGTAGCAGTGTCTGGCCTCTCTACAGTATCAGTGTCTGGCCTCTACAGTAGTAGTGTCTGGCCTCTATACAGTAGCAGTGTCTGGACTCTATACAGTAGTTGTGTCTGGACTCTATACAGTAGCAGTGTCTGGACTCTATACAGTAGTTTTGTCTGGACTCTATACAGTAGCAGTGTCTGGACTCTATGCAGTAGTAGTGTCTGGTCTGGACTCTATACAGTAGCAGTGTCTGGACTCTACAGTAGCAGTGTCTGGCCTCTATACAGTAGCAGTGTCTAGACTCTATACAGTAGCAGTGTCTGGACTCTTTATAGTAGCAGTGTCTGGCCTCTCTACAGTAGCAGTGTCTGGCCTCTACAGTAGCAGTGTCTGGCCTCTCTACAGTAGCAGTGTCTGGCCTCTCTACAGTAGCAGTGTCTGGCCTCTCTACAGGAGTAGTGTCTGGACTCTACAGTAGCAGGGTCTGGCCTCTATACAGTAGCAGTGTCTGGACTCTACAGTAGCAGTGTCTGGCCTCTATACAGTAGCAGTGTCTGGACTCTATACAGTAGCAGTGTCTGGACTCTATACAGTAGCAGTGTCTGGACTCTATACAGTAGTTGTGTATGGACTCTATACAGTAGAAGTGTCTGGACTCTATGCAGTAGTAGTGTCTGGACTCTATACTGTAGCAGTGTCTGGCCTCTATACAGTAGCAGTGTCTGGACTCTATACAGTAGTTGTGTATGGACTCTATACAGTAGAAGTGTCTGGACTCTATACAGTAGTTGTGTATGGACTCTATACAGTAGTAGTGTCTGGACTCTATACAGTAGCAGTGTCTGAACTCTATACAGTAGCAGTGTCTAGACTCTATACAGTAGCAGTGTCTGGACTCTATACAGTAGTTGTGTCTGGACTCTATACAGTAGCATTGTCTGGACTCTATACAGTAGCAGTGTCTGGACTCTATGCAGTAGTAGTGTCTGGTCTGGACTCTATACAGTAGCAGTGTCTGGACTCTACAGTAGCAGTGTCTGGCCTCTATACAGTAGCAGTGTCTAGACTCTATACAGTAGCAGTGTCTGGACTCTTTATAGTAGCAGTGTCTGGACTCTACAGTAGCAGTGTCTGGACTCTACAGTAGCAGTGTCTGGCCTATACAGTAGCAGTGTCTGGCCTCTACAGTAGCAGTGTCTGGCCTCTCTACAGTCTGGACTCTACAGTAGCAGGGTCTGGCCTCTATACAGTAGCAGTGTCTGGACTCTACAGTAGCAGTGTCTGGCCTCTATACAGTAGCAGTGTCTGGACTCTATACAGTTGTCTGGACTCTATACAGTAGCAGTGTCTGGACTCTACAGTAGTTGTGTCTGGACTCTATACAGTAGCAGTGTCTGGACTCTATGCAGTAGTAGTGTCTGGAGTAGCAGTGTCTGGCCTCTATACAGTAGCAGTGTCTGGACTCTATACAGTAGTTGTGTATGGACTCTATACAGTAGCAGTGTCTGGCCTATACAGTAGTTGTGTATGGACTACAGTAGTTTGTGTCTGGACTCTATACAGTAGCAGTGTCTGAACTCTATACAGTAGCAGTGTCTGGACTCTATACAGTAGCAGTGTCTGGACTCTATAGTACTCTATACAGTAGCAGTGTCTGGACTCTATACAGTAGCAGTGTAGTAGTGTCTGACTCTATACAGTAGCAGTGTCTGGACTCTATACAGTAGCAGTGTCTGGCCTCTATACAGTAGCAGTGTCTGGACTCTATACAGTAGCAGTGTCTGGACTCTATAGTAGCAGTGTCTGGACTCTATACAGTAGCAGTGTCTGGACTCTACAGTAGCAGTGTCTGGCCTCTATACAGTAGCAGTGTCTGGACTCTATACAGTAGCAGTGTCTGGCCTCTATAGGTAGTAGTGTCTGGACTCTACAGTAGCAGGGTCTGGCCTCTATACAGTAGCAGTGTCTGGACTCTACAGTAGCAGTGTCTGGCCTCTATACAGTAGCAGTGTCTGGACTCTATACAGTAGCAGTGTCTGGACTCTATACAGTAGCAGTGTCTGGACTCTATACAGTAGTTGTGTATGGACTCTAGTAGAAGTGTCTGGACTCTAGTAGTAGTGTCTGGACTCTATACAGTAGCAGTGTCTGGCTCTCTATACAGTAGCAGTGTCTGGACTCTATACAGTAGTTGTGTATGGACTCTATACAGGTGTCTGGACTCTATACAGTAGTAGTGTATGGACTCTATACAGTAGTAGTGTCTGGACTCTATACAGTAGCAGTGTCTGAACTCTATACAGTAGCAGTGTCTGGACTCTATACAGTAGCAGTGTCTGGACTCTATACAGTAGTTGTGTCTGTGTCATTGTCTGGACTCTATACAGTAGCAGTGTCTGGACTCTTTATAGTAGCAGTGTCTGGACTCTACAGTAGCAGTGTCTGGTCTTTATACAGTAGCAGTGTCTGGACTCTATACAGTAGCAGTGTCTGGACTCTATACAGTAGCAGTGTCTGGACTCTATACAGTAGTAGTGTCTGGACTCTATACAGTAGTATGGTCTGGACTCTATACTGTATCAGTGTCTGGCCTCTATAGAGTAGCAGTGTCTGGACTCTACAGTAGCAGTGTCTGGACTCTATACAGTAGCAGTGTCTGGCCTCTCTACAGTATCAGTGTCTGGCCTCTCTACAGGAGTAGTGTCTTGACTCTACAGTAGCAGTGTCTGGCCTCTATAGAGTAGCAGTGTCTGGACTCTACAGTAGCAGTGTCTGAACTCTATACAGTAGTAGTGTCTGGACTCTATACAGTAGTAGTGTCTGGCCTCTATACAGTAGCAGTGTCTGGACTCTATACAGTAGTTGTGTCTGGACTCTATACAGTAGCAGTGTCTGGACTCTATGCAGTAGTAGTGTCTGGTCTGGACTCTATACAGTAGCAGTGTCTGGACTCTACAGTAGCAGTGTCTGGCCTCTATACAGTAGCAGTGTCTAGACTCTATACAGTAGCAGTGTCTGGACTCTTTATAGTAGCAGTGTCTGGACTCTACAGTAGCAGTGTCTGGCCTCTATACAGTAGCAGTGTCTGGACTCTACAGTAGCAGTGTCTGGCCTCTATACAGTAGCAGTGTCTGGACTCTATACAGTAGCAGTGTCTGGACTCTATACAGTAGCAGTGTCTGGACTCTATACAGTAGTTGTGTATGGACTCTATACAGTAGAAGTGTCTGGACTCTATGCAGTAGTAGTGTCTGGACTCTATACAGTAGTTGTGTCTGGACTCTATACAGTAGCAGTGTGTGGACTCTACAGTAGTTGTGTCTGGGCTCTATACAGTAGCTGTGTCTGGACTCTATACAGTAGCTGTGTCTGGACTCTATACAGTAGCAGTGTCTGGACTCTACAGTAGTAGTGTCTGGACTCTATACAGTAGTTGTGTCTGGACTCTATACAGTAGCAGTGTCTGGACTCTATGCAGTAGTAGTGTCTGGTCTGGACTCTATACAGTAGCAGTGTCTGGACTCTACAGTAGCAGTGTCTGGCCTCTATACAGTAGCAGTGTCTAGACTCTATACAGTAGCAGTGTCTGGACTCTTTATAGTAGCAGTGTCTGGACTCTACAGTAGCAGTGTCTGGCCTCTATACAGTAGCAGTGTCTGGACTCTACAGTAGCAGTGTCTGGCCTCTATACAGTAGCAGTGTCTGGACTCTATACAGTAGCAGTGTCTGGACTCTATACAGTAGCAGTGTCTGGACTCTATACAGTAGTTGTGTATGGACTCTATACAGTAGAAGTGTCTGGACTCTATGCAGTAGTAGTGTCTGGACTCTATACAGTAGTTGTGTCTGGACTCTATACAGTAGCAGTGTGTGGACTCTACAGTAGTTGTGTCTGGGCTCTATACAGTAGCTGTGTCTGGACTCTATACAGTAGCTGTGTCTGGACTCTATACAGTAGCAGTGTCTGGACTCTACAGTAGTAGTGTCTGGACTCTACAGTAGTGGTGTCTGGACTCTATACAGTAGCAGTGTCTGGACTCTTTATAGTAGCAGTGTCCTGACTCTACAGTAGCAGTGTCTGGTCTTTATACAGTAGCAGTGTCTGGACTCTATACAGTAGTAGTGTCTGTACTCTATACAATAGCAGTGTCTGGACTCTATACAGTAGCAGTGTCTGGACTCTTTATAGTAGCAGTGTCTGGACTCTACAGTAGCAGTGTCTGGTCTTTATACAGTAGTAGTGACTGGACTCTATACAGTAGTAGTGTCTGTACTCTATACAGTAGCTGTGTCTGGACTCTATACAGTAGTAGTGTCTGGACTATATACAGTAGTAGTGTCTGGACTATACAGTAGTAGTGTCTGGACTCTATACAGTAGCAGTGTCTGTACTCTATACAGTAGCAGTGTCTGGACTCTATACAGTAGCAGTGTCTGGACTCTATACAGTAGTAGTGTCTGGACTCTATACAGTAGTAGTGTCTGGACTCTATACTGTATCAGTGTCTGGCCTCTATAGAGTAGCAGTGTCTGGACTCTACAGTAGCAGTGTCTGGACTCTATACAGTAGCAGTGTCTGGCCTCTCTACAGTATCAGTGTCTGGCCTCTCTACAGGAGTAGTGTCTTGACTCTACAGTAGCAGTGTCTGGCCTCTATAGAGTAGCAGTGTCTGGACTCTACAGTAGCAGTGTCTGAACTCTATACAGTAGTAGTGTCTGGACTCTATACAGTAGTAGTGTCTGGCCTCTATACAGTAGCAGTGTCTGGACTCTATACAGTAGTTGTGTCTGGACTCTATACAGTAGCAGTGTCTGGACTCTATGCAGTAGTAGTGTCTGGTCTGGACTCTATACAGTAGCAGTGTCTGGACTCTACAGTAGCAGTGTCTGGCCTCTATACAGTAGCAGTGTCTAGACTCTATACAGTAGCAGTGTCTGGACTCTTTATAGTAGCAGTGTCTGGACTCTACAGTAGCAGTGTCTGGCCTCTATACAGTAGCAGTGTCTGGACTCTACAGTAGCAGTGTCTGGCCTCTATATAGTAGCAGTGTCTGGACTCTATACAGTAGCAGTGTCTGGACTCTATACAGTAGCAGTGTCTGGACTCTATACAGTAGTTGTGTATGGACTCTATACAGTAGAAGTGTCTGGACTCTATGCAGTAGTAGTGTCTGGACTCTATACAGTAGTTGTGTCTGGACTCTATACAGTAGCAGTGTGTGGACTCTACAGTAGTTGTGTCTGGGCTCTATACAGTAGCTGTGTCTGGACTCTATACAGTAGCTGTGTCTGGACTCTATACAGTAGCAGTGTCTGGACTCTACAGTAGTAGTGTCTGGACTCTACAGTAGTGGTGTCTGGACTCTATACAGTAGCAGTGTCTGGACTCTTTATAGTAGCAGTGTCCTGACTCTACAGTAGCAGTGTCTGGTCTTTATACAGTAGCAGTGTCTGGACTCTATACAGTAGTAGTGTCTGTACTCTATACAGTAGCAGTGTCTGGACTCTATACAGTAGCAGTGTCTGGACTCTTTATAGTAGCAGTGTCTGGACTCTACAGTAGCAGTGTCTGGTCTTTATACAGTAGTAGTGACTGGACTCTATACAGTAGTAGTGTCTGTACTCTATACAGTAGCTGTGTCTGGACTCTATACAGTAGTAGTGTCTGGACTATATACAGTAGTAGTGTCTGGACTTTACAGTAGTAGTGTCTGGACTCTATACAGTAGCAGTGTCTGTACTCTATACAGTAGCTGTGTCTGGACTCTATACAGTAGTAGTGTCTGGACTATATACAGTAGTAGTGTCTGGACTATACAGTAGTAGTGTCTGGACTCTATACAGTAGCAGTGTCTGGACTCTATACAGTAGCAGTGTCTGGACTCTATACAGTAGCAGTGTCTGGACTCTTTATAGTAGCAGTGTCTGGACTCTACAGTAGCAGTGTCTGGTCTTTATACAGTAGCAGTGTCTGGTCTTTATACAGTAGTAGTGACTGGACTCTATACAGTAGTTGTGTATGGACTCTATACAGTAGAAGTGTCTGGACTCTATGCAGTAGTAGTGTCTGGACTCTATACTGTAGCAGTGTCTGGCCTCTATACAGTAGCAGTGTCTGGACTCTATACAGTAGTTGTGTATGGACTCTATACAGTAGAAGTGTCTGGACTCTATGCAGTAGTAGTGTATGGACTCTATACTGTAGCAGTGTCTGGCCTCTATACAGTAGCAGTGTCTGGACTCTACAGTAGTAGTGTCTGGACTCTATACAGTAGCAGTGTCTGGTTTCTATACAGTAGCAGTGTCTGTACTCTACAGTAGCAGTGTCTGGGCTCTATACAGTAGCAGTGTCTGGACTCTATACAGTAGCAGTGTCTGGCCTCTCTACAGGAGTAGTGTCTGGACTCTACAGTAGCAGGGTCTGGCCTCTATACAGTAGCAGTGTCTGGACTCTACAGTAGCAGTGTCTGGACTCTATACAGTAGTTGTGTCTGGACTCTATACAGCAGCAGTGTCTGGACTCTATGCAGTAGTAGTGTCTGGACTCTATACAGTAGCAGTGTCTGGACTCTACAGTAGCAGTGTCTGGCCGCTATACAGTAGCAGTGTCTAGACTCTATACAGTAGCAGTGTCTGGACTCTTTATAGTAGCAGTGTCTGGACTCTACAGTAGCAGTGTCTGGACTCTACAGTAGCAGTGTCTGGCCTCTCTACAGTAGCAGTGTCTGGCCTCTCTACAGGAGTAGTGTCTGGACTCTACAGTAGCAGGGTCTGGCCTCGATACAATAGCAGTGTCTGGACTCTACAGTAGCAGTGTCTGGCCTCTATACAGTAGCAGTGTCTGGACTCTATACAGTAGCAGTGTCTGGACTCTATACAGTAGCAGTGTCTGGACTCTATACAGTAGTTGTGTATGGACTCTATACAGTAGAAGTGTCTGGACTCTATGCAGTAGTAGTGTCTGGACTCTATACTGTAGCAGTGTCTGGCCTCTATACAGTAGCAGTGTCTGGACTCTATACAGTAGTTGTGTATGGACTCTATACAGTAGAAGTGTCTGGACTCTATGCAGTAGTAGTGTCTGGACTCTATACTGTAGCAGTGTCTGGCCTCTATACAGTAGCAGTGTCTGGACTCTACAGTAGTAGTGTCTGGACTCTATACAGTAGCAGTGTCTGGTTTCTATACAGTAGCAGTGTCTGTACTCTACAGTAGCAGTGTCTGGGCTCTATACAGTAGCAGTGTCTGGACTCTATACAGTAGCAGTGTCTGGCCTCTCTACAGGAGTAGTGTCTGGACTCTACAGTAGCAGGGTCTGGCCTCTATACAGTAGCAGTGTCTGGACTCTACAGTAGCAGTGTCTGGACTCTATACAGTAGTTGTGTCTGGACTCTATACAGTAGCAGTGTCTGGACTCTATGCAGTAGTAGTGTCTGGACTCTATACAGTAGCAGTGTCTGGACTCTACAGTAGCAGTGTCTGGCCGCTATACAGTAGCAGTGTCTAGACTCTATACAGTAGCAGTGTCTGGACTCTTTATAGTAGCAGTGTCTGGACTCTACAGTAGCAGTGTCTGGACTCTACAGTAGCAGTGTCTGGCCTCTCTACAGTAGCAGTGTCTGGCCTCTCTACAGGAGTAGTGTCTGGACTCTACAGTAGCAGGGTCTGGCCTCGATACAATAGCAGTGTCTGGACTCTACAGTAGCAGTGTCTGGCCTCTATACAGTAGCAGTGTCTGGACTCTATACAGTAGCAGTGTCTGGACTCTATACAGTAGCAGTGTCTGGACTCTATACAGTAGTTGTGTATGGACTCTATACAGTAGAAGTGTCTGGACTCTATGCAGTAGTAGTGTCTGGACTCTATACTGTAGCAGTGTCTGGCCTCTATACAGTAGCAGTGTCTGGACTCTATACAGTAGTTGTGTATGGACTCTATACAGTAGAAGTGTCTGGACTCTATGCAGTAGTAGTGTCTGGACTCTATACTGTAGCAGTGTCTGGCCTCTATACAGTAGCAGTGTCTGGACTCTACAGTAGTAGTGTCTGGACTCTATACAGTAGCAGTGTCTGGTTTCTATACAGTAGCAGTGTCTGTACTCTACAGTAGCAGTGTCTGGGCTCTATACAGTAGCAGTGTCTGTCTATACAGTAGCAGTGTCTGGCCTCTATACAGTAGCAGTGTCTGTACTCTACAGTAGCAGTGTCTGGGCTCTATACAGTAGCAGTGTCTGGACTCTGTAGTAGTGTCTGGACTCTACAGTAGCAGTGTCTGGTTTCTAGCAGTGTCTGGACTCTACAGTAGCAGTGTCTGGCCTCTCTACAGTAGCAGTGTCTGGCCTCTATACAGGAGTAGTGTCTGGACTCTACAGTAGCAGTGTCTGGCCTCTATACAGTAGCAGTGTCTGGACTCTACAGTAGCAGTGTCTGGCCTCTATACAGTAGCAGTGTCTGGACTCTATACAGTAGTTGTGTATGGACTCTATACAGTAGCATTGTCTGGACTCTATACAGTAGCAGTGTCTGGACTCTTTATAGTAGCAGTGTCTGGACTCTAGCAGTGTCTGGTCTTTAGTGTCTGGACTCTATACAGTAGTAGTGTCTGGACTCTATACAGTAGTAGTGTCTGGACTCTATACAGTAGTAGTGTCTGGACTCTACAGTAGTAGTGTCTGGACTCTATACAGTGGCAGTGTCTGGACTCTACAGTAGCAGTGTCTGGCCTCTCTACAGTATCAGTGTCTGGCCTCTCTACAGGAGTAGTGTCTGGACTCTATACAGTAGCAGTGTCTGGTAGCAGTGTCTGGACTCTACAGGAGTAGTGTCTGGCCTCTATACAGTAGCAGTGTCTGGACTCTATACAGTAGTTGTGTCTGGACTCTATACAGTAGCAGTGTCTGGACTCTATACAGTAGTTTTGTCTGGCCTCTCTACAGGAGTAGTGTCTGGACTCTACAGTAGCAGGGTCTGGCCTCTATACAGTAGCAGTGTCTGGACTCTACAGTAGCAGTGTCTGGACTCTATACAGTAGTTGTGTCTGGACTCTATACAGTAGCAGTGTCTGGACTCTATGCAGTAGTAGTGTCTGGACTCTATACAGTAGCAGTGTCTGGACTCTACAGTAGCAGTGTCTGGCCGCTATACAGTAGCAGTGTCTAGACTCTATACAGTAGCAGTGTCTGGACTCTTTATAGTAGCAGTGTCTGGACTCTACAGTAGCAGTGTCTGGACTCTACAGTAGCAGTGTCTGGCCTCTCTACAGTAGCAGTGTCTGGCCTCTCTACAGGAGTAGTGTCTGGACTCTACAGTAGCAGGGTCTGGCCTCGATACAATAGCAGTGTCTGGACTCTACAGTAGCAGTGTCTGGCCTCTATACAGTAGCAGTGTCTGGACTCTATACAGTAGCAGTGTCTGGACTCTATACAGTAGCAGTGTCTGGACTCTATACAGTAGTTGTGTATGGACTCTATACAGTAGAAGTGTCTGGACTCTATGCAGTAGTAGTGTCTGGACTCTATACTGTAGCAGTGTCTGGCCTCTATACAGTAGCAGTGTCTGGACTCTATACAGTAGTTGTGTATGGACTCTATACAGTAGAAGTGTCTGGACTCTATGCAGTAGTAGTGTCTGGACTCTATACTGTAGCAGTGTCTGGCCTCTATACAGTAGCAGTGTCTGGACTCTACAGTAGTAGTGTCTGGACTCTATACAGTAGCAGTGTCTGGTTTCTATACAGTAGCAGTGTCTGTACTCTACAGTAGCAGTGTCTGGGCTCTATACAGTAGCAGTGTCTGGACTCTATACAGTAGCAGTGTCTGGCCTCTATACAGTAGCAGTGTCTGTACTCTACAGTAGCAGTGTCTGGGCTCTATACAGTAGCAGTGTCTGGACTCTACAGTAGTAGTGTCTGGACTCTATACAGTAGCAGTGTCTGGTTTCTATACATTAGCAGTGTCTGGACTCTACAGTAGCAGTGTCTGGCCTCTCTACAGTAGCAGTGTCTGGCCTCTCTACAGGAGTAGTGTCTGGACTCTACAGTAGCAGTGTCTGGCCTCTATACAGTAGCAGTGTCTGGACTCTACAGTAGCAGTGTCTGGCCTCTATACAGTAGCAGTGTCTGGACTCTATACAGTAGTTGTGTATGGACTCTATACAGTAGCATTGTCTGGACTCTATACAGTAGCAGTGTCTGGACTCTTTATAGTAGCAGTGTCTGGACTCTACAGTAGCAGTGTCTGGTCTTTATACAGTAGCAGTATCTGGACTCTATACAGTAGTAGTGTCTGGACTCTATACAGTAGTAGTGTCTGGACTCTATACAGTAGTAGTGTCTGGACTCTACAGTAGTAGTGTCTGGACTCTATACAGTGGCAGTGTCTGGACTCTACAGTAGCAGTGTCTGGCCTCTCTACAGTATCAGTGTCTGGCCTCTCTACAGGAGTAGTGTCTGGACTCTACAGTAGCAGTGTCTGGCCTCTCTACAGTATCAGTGTCTGGCCTCTCTACAGTAGCAGTGTCTGGACTCTATACAGTAGTTGTGTCTGGACTCTATACAGTAGCAGTGTCTGGACTCTATACAGTAGTTTTGTCTGGACTCTATACAGTAGCAGTGTCTGGACTGCAGTCTGGACTCTATACAGTAGCAGTGTCTGGACTCTACAGTAGCAGTGTCTGGCCTCTATACAGTAGCAGTGTCTAGACTCTATACAGTAGCAGTGTCTGGACTCTTTATAGTAGCAGTGTCTGGCCTCTCTACAGTAGCAGTGTCTGGCCTCTCTACAGTAGCAGTGTCTGGCCTCTCTACAGGAGTAGTGTCTGGACTCTACAGTAGCAGGGTCTGGCCTCTATACAGTAGCAGTGTCTGGACTCTACAGTAGCAGTGTCTGGCCTCTATACAGTAGCAGTGTCTGGACTCTATACAGTAGCAGTGTCTGGACTCTATACAGTAGCAGTGTCTGGACTCTATACAGTAGTTGTGTATGGACTCTATACAGTAGAAGTGTCTGGACTCTATGCAGTAGTAGTGTCTGGACTCTATACTGTAGCAGTGTCTGGCCTCTATACAGTAGCAGTGTCTGGACTCTATACAGTAGTTGTGTATGGACTCTATACAGTAGAAGTGTCTGGACTCTATACAGTAGTTGTGTATGGACTCTATACAGTAGTAGTGTCTGGACTCTATACAGTAGCAGTGTCTGAACTCTATACAGTAGCAGTGTCTAGACTCTATACAGTAGCAGTGTCTGGACTCTATACAGTAGTTGTGTCTGGACTCTATACAGTAGCATTGTCTGGACTCTATACAGTAGCAGTGTCTGGACTCTTTATAGTAGCAGTGTCTGGACTCTACAGTAGCAGTGTCTGGTCTTTATACAGTAGCAGTGTCTGGACTCTATACAGTAGCAGTGTCTGGACTCTATACAGTAGCAGTGTCTGGACTCTATACAGTAGTAGTGTCTGGACTCTATACAGTAGTAGTGTCTGGACTCTATACTGTATCAGTGTCTGGCCTCTATAGAGTAGCAGTGTCTGGACTCTACAGTAGCAGTGTCTGGACTCTATACAGTAGCAGTGTCTGGCCTCTCTACAGTATCAGTGTCTGGCCTCTCTACAGGAGTAGTGTCTGGACTCTACAGTAGCAGGGTCTGGCCTCTATACAGTAGCAGTGTCTGGACTCTACAGTAGCAGTGTCTGGCCTCTATACAGTAGCAGTGTCTGGACTCTATACAGTAGCAGTGTCTGGACTCTATACAGTAGCAGTGTCTGGACTCTATACAGTAGTTGTGTATGGACTCTATACAGTAGAAGTGTCTGGACTCTATGCAGTAGTAGTGTCTGGACTCTATACTGTAGCAGTGTCTGGCCTCTATACAGTAGCAGTGTCTGGACTCTACAGTAGTAGTGTCTGGACTCTATACAGTAGCAGTGTCTGGTTTCTATACAGTAGCAGTGTCTGTACTCTACAGTAGCAGTGTCTGGGCTCTATACAGTAGCAGTGTCTGGACTCTATACAGTAGCAGTGTCTGGCCTCTATACAGTAGCAGTGTCTGTACTCTACAGTAGCAGTGTCTGGGCTCTATACAGTAGCAGTGTCTGGACTCTACAGTAGTAGTGTCTGGACTCTATACAGTAGCAGTGTCTGGTTTCTATACATTAGCAGTGTCTGGACTCTACAGTAGCAGTGTCTGGCCTCTCTACAGTAGCAGTGTCTGGCCTCTCTACAGGAGTAGTGTCTGGACTCTACAGTAGCAGTGTCTGGCCTCTATACAGTAGCAGTGTCTGGACTCTACAGTAGCAGTGTCTGGCCTCTATACAGTAGCAGTGTCTGGACTCTATACAGTAGTTGTGTATGGACTCTATACAGTAGCATTGTCTGGACTCTATACAGTAGCAGTGTCTGGACTCTTTATAGTAGCAGTGTCTGGACTCTACAGTAGCAGTGTCTGGTCTTTATACAGTAGCAGTATCTGGACTCTATACAGTAGTAGTGTCTGGACTCTATACAGTAGTAGTGTCTGGACTCTATACAGTAGTAGTGTCTGGACTCTACAGTAGTAGTGTCTGGACTCTATACAGTGGCAGTGTCTGGACTCTACAGTAGCAGTGTCTGGCCTCTCTACAGTATCAGTGTCTGGCCTCTCTACAGGAGTAGTGTCTGGACTCTACAGTAGCAGTGTCTGGCCTCTCTACAGTATCAGTGTCTGGCCTCTCTACAGGAGTAGTGTCTGGCCTCTATACAGTAGCAGTGTCTGGACTCTATACAGTAGTTGTGTCTGGACTCTATACAGTAGCAGTGTCTGGACTCTATACAGTAGTTTTGTCTGGACTCTATACAGTAGCAGTGTCTGGACTCTATGCAGTAGTAGTGTCTGGTCTGGACTCTATACAGTAGCAGTGTCTGGACTCTACAGTAGCAGTGTCTGGCCTCTATACAGTAGCAGTGTCTAGACTCTATACAGTAGCAGTGTCTGGACTCTTTATAGTAGCAGTGTCTGGACTCTACAGTAGCAGTGTCTGGACTCTACAGTAGCAGTGTCTGGCCTCTCTACAGTAGCAGTGTCTGGCCTCTCTACAGTAGCAGTGTCTGGCCTCTCTACAGGAGTAGTGTCTGGACTCTACAGTAGCAGGGTCTGGCCTCTATACAGTAGCAGTGTCTGGACTCTACAGTAGCAGTGTCTGGCCTCTATACAGTAGCAGTGTCTGGACTCTATACAGTACCAGTGTCTGGACTCTATACAGTAGCAGTGTCTGGACTCTATACAGTAGTTGTGTATGGACTCTATACAGTAGAAGTGTCTGGACTCTATGCAGTAGTAGTGTCTGGACTCTATACTGTAGCAGTGTCTGGCCTCTATACAGTAGCAGTGTCTGGACTCTATACAGTAGTTGTGTATGGACTCTATACAGTAGAAGTGTCTGGACTCTATACAGTAGTTGTGTATGGACTCTATACAGTAGTAGTGTCTGGACTCTATACAGTAGCAGTGTCTGAACTCTATACAGTAGCAGTGTCTAGACTCTATACAGTAGCAGTGTCTGGACTCTATACAGTAGTTGTGTCTGGACTCTATACAGTAGCATTGTCTGGACTCTATACAGTAGCAGTGTCTGGACTCTTTATAGTAGCAGTGTCTGGACTCTACAGTAGCAGTGTCTGGTCTTTATACAGTAGCAGTGTCTGGACTCTATACAGTAGCAGTGTCTGGACTCTATACAGTAGCAGTGTCTGGACTCTATACAGTAGTAGTGTCTGGACTCTATACAGTAGTATGGTCTGGACTCTATACTGTATCAGTGTCTGGCCTCTATAGAGTAGCAGTGTCTGGACTCTACAGTAGCAGTGTCTGGACTCTATACAGTAGCAGTGTCTGGCCTCTCTACAGTATCAGTGTCTGGCCTCTCTACAGGAGTAGTGTCTTGACTCTACAGTAGCAGTGTCTGGCCTCTATAGAGTAGCAGTGTCTGGACTCTACAGTAGCAGTGTCTGAACTCTATACAGTAGTAGTGTCTGGACTCTATACAGTAGTAGTGTCTGGCCTCTATACAGTAGCAGTGTCTGGACTCTATACAGTAGTTGTGTCTGGACTCTATACAGTAGCAGTGTCTGGACTCTATGCAGTAGTAGTGTCTGGTCTGGACTCTATACAGTAGCAGTGTCTGGACTCTACAGTAGCAGTGTCTGGCCTCTATACAGTAGCAGTGTCTAGACTCTATACAGTAGCAGTGTCTGGACTCTTTATAGTAGCAGTGTCTGGACTCTACAGTAGCAGTGTCTGGCCTCTATACAGTAGCAGTGTCTGGACTCTACAGTAGCAGTGTCTGGCCTCTATACAGTAGCAGTGTCTGGACTCTATACAGTAGCAGTGTCTGGACTCTATACAGTAGCAGTGTCTGGACTCTATACAGTAGTTGTGTATGGACTCTATACAGTAGAAGTGTCTGGACTCTATGCAGTAGTAGTGTCTGGACTCTATACAGTAGTTGTGTCTGGACTCTATACAGTAGCAGTGTGTGGACTCTACAGTAGTTGTGTCTGGGCTCTATACAGTAGCTGTGTCTGGACTCTATACAGTAGCTGTGTCTGGACTCTATACAGTAGCAGTGTCTGGACTCTACAGTAGTAGTGTCTGGACTCTATACAGTAGTTGTGTCTGGACTCTATACAGTAGCAGTGTCTGGACTCTATGCAGTAGTAGTGTCTGGTCTGGACTCTATACAGTAGCAGTGTCTGGACTCTACAGTAGCAGTGTCTGGCCTCTATACAGTAGCAGTGTCTAGACTCTATACAGTAGCAGTGTCTGGACTCTTTATAGTAGCAGTGTCTGGACTCTACAGTAGCAGTGTCTGGCCTCTATACAGTAGCAGTGTCTGGACTCTACAGTAGCAGTGTCTGGCCTCTATA
The DNA here is from genome assembly GCF_034236695.1 of Oncorhynchus nerka. Classification (NCBI taxonomy): domain Eukaryota; kingdom Metazoa; phylum Chordata; class Actinopteri; order Salmoniformes; family Salmonidae; genus Oncorhynchus; species Oncorhynchus nerka. Next base: position 82,474,024 of record NC_088402.1, read on the forward strand.
CAGTAGCAGTGTCTGGACTCTATACAGTAGCAGTGTCTGGACTCTATACAGTAGCAGTGTCTGGACTCTATACAGTAGTTGTGTATGGACTCTATACAGTAGAAGTGTCTGGACTCTATGCAGTAGTAGTGTCTGGACTCTATACAGTAGTTGTGTCTGGACTCTATACAGTAGCAGTGTGTGGACTCTACAGTAGTTGTGTCTGGGCTCTATACAGTAGCTGTGTCTGGACTCTATACAGTAGCTGTGTCTGGACTCTATACAGTAGCAGTGTCTGGACTCTACAGTAGTAGTGTCTGGACTCTACAGTAGTGGTGTCTGGACTCTATACAGTAGCAGTGTCTGGACTCTTTATAGTAGCAGTGTCCTGACTCTACAGTAGCAGTGTCTGGTCTTTATACAGTAGCAGTGTCTGGACTCTATACAGTAGTAGTGTCTGTACTCTATACAATAGCAGTGTCTGGACTCTATACAGTAGCAGTGTCTGGACTCTTTATAGTAGCAGTGTCTGGACTCTACAGTAGCAGTGTCTGGTCTTTATACAGTAGTAGTGACTGGACTCTATACAGTAGTAGTGTCTGTACTCTATACAGTAGCTGTGTCTGGACTCTATACAGTAGTAGTGTCTGGACTATATACAGTAGTAGTGTCTGGACTATACAGTAGTAGTGTCTGGACTCTATACAGTAGCAGTGTCTGTACTCTATACAGTAGCAGTGTCTGGACTCTATACAGTAGTAGTGTCTGGACTCTATACAGTAGTAGTGTCTGAACTCTATACTGTATCAGTGTCTGGCCTCTATAGAGTAGCAGTGTCTGGACTCTACAGTAGCAGTGTCTGGACTCTATACAGTAGCAGTGTCTGGCCTCTCTACAGTATCAGTGTCTGGCCTCTCTACAGGAGTAGTGTCTTGACTCTACAGTAGCAGTGTCTGGCCTCTATAGAGTAGCAGTGTCTGGACTCTACAGTAGCAGTGTCTGAACTCTATACAGTAGTAGTGTCTGGACTCTATACAGTAGTAGTGTCTGGCCTCTATACAGTAGCAGTGTCTGGACTCTATACAGTAGTTGTGTCTGGACTCTATACAGTAGCAGTGTCTGGACTCTATGCAGTAGTAGTGTCTGGTCTGGACTCTATACAGTAGCAGTGTCTGGACTCTACAGTAGCAGTGTCTGGCCTCTATACAGTAGCAGTGTCTAGACTCTATACAGTAGCAGTGTCTGGACTCTTTATAGTAGCAGTGTCTGGACTCTACAGTAGCAGTGTCTGGCCTCTATACAGTAGCAGTGTCTGGACTCTACAGTAGCAGTGTCTGGCCTCTATATAGTAGCAGTGTCTGGACTCTATACAGTAGCAGTGTCTGGACTCTATACAGTAGCAGTGTCTGGACTCTATACAGTAGTTGTGTATGGACTCTATACAGTAGAAGTGTCTGGACTCTATGCAGTAGTAGTGTCTGGACTCTATACAGTAGTTGTGTCTGGACTCTATACAGTAGCTGTGTGTGGACTCTACAGTAGTTGTGTCTGGGCTCTATACAGTAGCTGTGTCTGGACTCTATACAGTAGCTGTGTCTGGACTCTATACAGTAGCAGTGTCTGGACTCTACAGTAGTAGTGTCTGGACTCTACAGTAGTGGTGTCTGGACTCTATACAGTAGCAGTGTCTGGACTCTTTATAGTAGCAGTGTCCTGACTCTACAGTAGCAGTGTCTGGTCTTTATACAGTAGCAGTGTCTGGACTCTATACAGTAGTAGTGTCTGTACTCTATACAGTAGCAGTGTCTGGACTCTATACAGTAGCAGTGTCTGGACTCTTTATAGTAGCAGTGTCTGGACTCTACAGTAGCAGTGTCTGGTCTTTATACAGTAGTAGTGACTGGACTCTATACAGTAGTAGTGTCTGTACTCTATACAGTAGCTGTGTCTGGACTCTATACAGTAGTAGTGTCTGGACTATATACAGTAGTAGTGTCTGGACTATATACAGTAGTAGTGTCTGGACTATACAGTAGCAGTAGTAGCTGTGTCTGGACTATACAGTAGTAGTGTCTGGACTATATACAGTAGTAGTGTCTGGACTACAGTAGCAGTGTCTGGACTCTATACAGTAGCAGTGTCTGGACTCTATACAGTAGCAGTGTCTGGACTCTTTATAGTAGCAGTGTCTGGACTCTACAGTAGCAGTGTCTGGTCTTTATACAGTAGCAGTGTCTGGTCTTTATACAGTAGTAGTGACTGGACTCTATACAGTAGTAGTGTCTGGACTCTATACAGTAGCTGTGTCTGGACTCTCTACAGTAGTTGTGTCTGGCCTCTCTACAGTAGTAGTGTCTGGACTCTATACAGTAGCAGTGTCTGGCCTCTATACAGTAGCAGTGTCTGATCTCTATACAGTAGTAGTGTCTGGTCTAGGCTTATCGATGGATTTAAAGGAAGTGTTTCTATTTTAGTGATTGCCTGCTGGGAACTAGACAGTATGACAGTGAGTATTACAGTATACGCATATAGTATATATATGGTGCAATTTGGGACACAAACCAAACAAAGCTTCCCAAAACCAGCTTTTGACTAAACAGGGTATTTTGTTTGTTTTACTTAACTCTTATGACCACTGTGGCTTATCATATTTGCTGCCTACATGTGAGGTCATTTGCCTGGTGTCAGGATATATATATTTTTAAGGGGACATAGGTTTGTGTGTGCGCACTCGCACGTATGGTGCAGTTGTGTGTGTGTATATATTTATATATATATATATACAGTGCCTAAAGAAAAGTCCACACCCCAATTGGATTTCTTCACATTTTATTTTGTTACAAAGTGGGATCAAAATTGATTTAATTGTAATTGTCAACAATCTACACAAAATACTATGTAGGAGTAAAATGCCCCCAAAAATGATGATGATTGAAAAATAAACACTAGTACATCTTGATTAGATAAGTATTCACCCCACATGAGTCAATACATCTTAGAAACTCCTTTGGCAGCGATTACAGCTGTGAGTCTTCTTGGGTAAGTCTCATAAGAGTTTTGCACACCTGCATTGTGCAATATCTGCTCATTATGGAATGGGCAAGGTCAAATATTTTTGTGCCTTTGAACGGGGTATGGTAGTAGGTGCCAGGAACACCGGTTTGTGTCAAGAACTGCAACGCTGCTGGGTTTTTCATGCCCAACAGTTTCCCGTGTGTATCAAGACTGGTCCACCACCTAAAGGACAACCAGCCAACTTGACACAACTGTGGGGAGCATTGGAGTCAACATGGCCCAGCATCCCTTTGGAACGCTTTCAACACCTTGTAGAATGAAACTCAATATTAGGAAGGTGTTCCTAATGTTTTGTCAACTCAGTGTATTTGAGTTATTTCATTTGTAGAATTTTCTTTTCACTTTGACATTATGGAATATTTTTTGTGAAGATCAGTGTTAAGAGAATAACGTACTTTAGTTCAGGTAACACGATATACACTGTATTAACTAAACAATGTACAAAGTACACGTTAGCTGTGAGAGAGAGCATGCATAGAAGACACTCCCAATCACCAAGCCTGTTCCTGTGCTATGGTATGACTGGGAAGGGAAACAAAGGAACAAGTGGATCAAGAGATGTACTGTAAATGGAATGAACAAATAAACTGAGACCAAACCTGGGACTGACCCATACAGTATGTACTGTTATGGCTAACCCTTCCTTTCTTTCTCCCTGCTCTCTGTCTAACGGCCCTCCCTGCGTTGCTAGGCCCTCTTGGATTAACACCACCTATCTAAATGCCATCCGCTGTGTTGTTAGGGCCTCTTGGATTAACACCACCTATCTAAATGCCATCGGCTGTGTTGCTAGGGCCTCTTGGATTAACACCACCTATCTAAATGCCATCCGCTGTGTTGCTAGGGCCTCTTGGATTAACACCAACTATATTTGTCTTCAGCCGTGAACCTAGTCATGGTCCCAAATGGCACAATATTCCTTATTTAGTGCACTACTTTTGACCAGAGACATTTGGAATATAGGGAATAGTGGAGCACACGTCAGCAACCCAGAGTTGGTCTAGCAGCAATTGACTGGATAACATCATCATTGTTGAAAAGAGAAATCCCATCTGTTTCAGTTGTTTGAGGGTGGGGTACAGTATTAGTTAATGTGGTGGGCTGTGTCCTGTGAATGATTACACATTCCTCATGATCGATGAAACATACAACAGCCCATTACTTTTATCAACATTTCTTCAGTTCACTGATAGTTGTTGAAAAGAAAGTCAGCCAGAGAGTCTGTCTGCTAGCCCATCTCTGGCTCCGTATGTAGGATTTAGAGTGTGGAGTTAGGATTTAGAGTGTGGAGTTAGGATTTAGAGTGTGGAGTTAGGATTTGGAGTGTGGATTTGGAGTGTGGAGTGTGGGGTTAGGATTTAGAGTGTGGGGTTAGGATTTAGAGTGTGGGGTTAGGATTTAGAGTGTGGGGTTAGGATTTAGAGTGCGGGGTTAAGATTTAGAGTGTGGGGTTAGGATTGGGAGTGTGGGGTTAGGATTTAGAGTGCGGGGTTAGGATTTAGAGTGCGGGGTTAAGATTTAGAGTGTGGGGTTAGGATTTAGAGTGTGGGGTTAGGATTTAGAGAGTGGGGTTAGGATTTAGAGTGTGGGGTTAGGATTTAGAGTGTGGGGTTAGGATTGGGAGTGTGGGGTTAGGATTTAGAGTGTGGGGTTAGGATTTAGAGTGTGGGGTTAGGATTGGGAGTGTGGGGTTAGGATTTAGAGTGTGGGGTTAGGATTTAGAGTGTGGGGTTAGGATTTAGAGAGTGGGGTTAGGATTTAGAGTGTGGGGTTAGGATTTAGAGTGTGGGGTTAGGATTGGGAGTGTGGGGTTAGGATTTAGAGTGTGGGGTTAGGATTGGGAGTGTGGGGTTAGGATTTAGAGTGTGGGGTTAGGATTGGGAGTGTGGGGTTAGGATTTAGAGTGTGGGGTTAGGATTTAGAGAGTGGGGTTAGGATTTAGAGTGTGGGGTTAGGATTTAGAGTGTGGGGTTAGGATTGGGAGAAGGGCACTCCAACCATGGAGGAGTTTGGGAAACCCTGAATTAGAGCATGGGGTAATTGGGTTGTAGTGTACTGTAGTGTAGCATTGTGTCTGTTCTCTGTCAGGAGGTGTAAAACAGGCTCTGCTCCGGACAGGCTCTGCTCCACGGAACGCCTCCGCACGCACGCACGCACGCACACACACGCACACACACACGCACGCACACACACGCACACACACACACACACACACACACACACACACACACACACACACACACACACACACACACACACACACACACACACACACACACAACGCCACGCACGCACGCACGCACGCACGCACGCACGCACACGCACGCACGCACGCACGCACGCACGCACACGCACGCACACACACGCACGCACGCACGCACGCACGCACGCACGCACGCACGCACGCACGCACGCACGCACACACGCACGCACACACACACACACACACACACACACACACACACACACACACACACACACACACACACACACACACACACACACACACACACACACACACACACACACACACACACACACACACACACACACACAGCCAGGCTGGGGCTCTGGTCCGCAGACACCATAGGAGTGGAAACTGGCGTCACGTAAATTCATTTCAAATGAAGTAGTAGCTACCGGTCCCGACCGGCTGTTTTCTACCACAGACAGACAGACAGAGAGAGAGAGAGAGAGAGGGAAAAATACAGAGAGAGACAGAGAGAGACGGACGGACGGACGCCTTTGTTGAGGCCCTTCAGTTTGGAGGAGGGTTTCGTTGCTGAAGAGCTAAACATAACAGTTTAATAAGCCATCAACAGTAATAGAATAGCTATTATGTTATATATTTTGTTTGATACAGTAGAGTACCACCTGTGGCTGAACAGCACACACTGGTATGTTACTGAGAATAACGGATGGTTCATATGCTGTAATGCTCACCATTGATCTATGGGAATTGTTTTACAGTATGTCTCTGACAGTAGGCCTATGGGCCTGTCCCATATGGCACCCTATTCCCTATATTAGGACTCAAAAAGTAGTGCACTTCAAAGGGAATAGCCACTGGGAACAGACGTCAATTCAACATTTTGATTTACATTTGGTTGAGTTCAGATTTGGTGAATTCAACTTGAAATCGATCAAACATTTCACCATGTCATTAGATTTAGGTTCAAAGTTTAGGGGGAAAAAGACTAAATGCCCTTACGTTGATGACTTTATGCAAATCCAATCAGTTTCCCATGTTGATTCAATGACATCACATCGATGTTTGGGGTTGAAATTATGTGGAAACAATGTTGATTCTACCGGGTTATGCCCAGTGGGCTCCGAGTAAATCATCTGAGAGTTTCTCTGTCTTTCACACCCACTGGTCACAGCACCATGACACAGCAATTATGTTTTGAAACACATTTCAAAAGACTCAGACATGCTAACATACTATATTTCAGTGTCTGTGAAATGCAATTGTAAAGTGCGCAAGAGCAGGTATTTTTCTTAGACCTACGTTTCCCATAAAACCTGTAAAAGAACTACAAAAGAAAGAAAAGAGCGCTCATAAAAAGATATAACTTGTTTCTCTCTGGACCACATGTCTGTTTTTACCAGGTTGGACAAATCCCAGGTTCTTCAACAGGCATGGAAAAACACAGGCCTAGAAAGAAAACCTTTATTTTTTAAACACTCCATAACCATGGCAACAACAGGTGGGTGTTAAGCAATAAACTTTCACCCTGATTATATTGGCTGCTAAACCAAATAACCTCAAGCGATAATACAAATAATACAAAAACAAACTCCTGTCAAAAGTATTCACAGAGCAATTTGGGGGATTTCGATATCCAGCTTAACAAAACAATGTGTGACTATATTAAGAGTGATGAGGTTGCAAACAGTTGCAGTTCAACTTTAGTCGGTAAGAAACAAACTCCCCAAATAATATTTGCAGCTGTTCTGACCAACTAGTCTCTAGATACGCCTCGCTAAATAAAAAGTCATCAAGGGAATGAAAGAGAAAAAGAAAGAAAAGCTTTGTATTTGAATAACGTGATGGTTTGACCAGATTGTTTGCTTTTCCTATTCTGTTACATCATGTTCTGTTACATCAACCTTGTTTGTCACCGGGCAGGCCATTCATACAGTCACACAGCAGGTTGTTCATTTCTCTAATACTCTCTCTCTCATTCACTCACTCACTCACACACACACACACCCTCTGTCATACCCTGTCACACACACGCACCGATCCAGGCAGCCGACCCTGCAGAGCCGTCTCTGTAATGAAGAAGTGACCTTGACTGGAGACATCAGACAGAATGAGCCGAACCCAGATGCAATCAGCATGAGTCCTCTATATGAACAAAGTCCTGCGTTCAAATACAATTTTAAATAATTTAAAATGCCTTTATCTGCGCTTGATTGAGCTTGCCTGGCTTAATGGGACAATAGAATAGTCCAATAACTGCAATCCTTGTCGATCTGGCACTCCAGGCAGGCCAAAGCGGATGCTTAAAGTAATAAAAAATTCCTCTGGGCACAGCCGGAGCTCTGAACCGAGCACCTGGCATATTACAAATGACCACTATTCCTGGTCTGACTGCCATCTATAAAGGTCCTCTGACAGCATTCAAGATTATAACAGACATTGATGTTTCATGTTCGTCCCCGGGCAGGCAAGTCTGATAGGCAAGACTGCCCCTGCGAAGACATGTTAATAGACAATAGGGAAATGTTTCTAGGAACGATGTTGTATTTCTTGAGGAAATCTTGTTTCTGTTTTTCTTCCCATCCTCTTGTTTCTCTAGTCTTTAGTTGTGGTTGTGCCACAGATGGACATGCTTAGCCGGCTGTGTAGCTGTGTGACCATGTTATTCCTAGAGAACGTAGCTGTGTGAACTTGTTATTCCCAGAGAACAACTGTGTGACCATGTTATTCCTAGGAAACATAGCTGTGTGACCATGTTATTCCGAGAGAACATAACTGTGAGACCATGTTATTCCTATAGAATGTAGCTGTGTGATCATGTTATTCCTAAAGAACGTAGCTGCTGTTCCTAGGGAACAACTGTGTGACCATATTATTCCTAGGGAACATAGCTGCTGTTCCTAGGGAACAACTGTGTGACCATATTATTCCTAGGGAACATAGCTGCTGTTCCTAGGGAACAACTGTGTGACCATGTTATTCCTAGAGAACATAGCTGCTGTTCCTAGGGAACAACTGTGTGACCATGTTATTCCTAGGGAACATAGCTGCTGTTCCTAGGGAACAACTGTGTGACCATGTTATTCCTAGAGAACATAGCTGCTGTTCCTAGGGAACAACTGTGTGACCATGTTATTCCTAGGGAACATAGCTGCTGTTCCTAGGGAACAACTGTGTGACCATGTTATTCCTAGGGAACATATCTGTGTGACCATGTTATTCCTATAGAATGTAGCTGTGTGACCATTTTATTCCTAGGGAACATATCTGTGTGACCATGTTATTCCTATAGAATGTAGCTGTGTGACCATGTTATTACTAGAGAATGTAGCTGTCTGACCATGTTATTACTAGAGAATGTAGCTGTGTGACCATGTTATTACTAGAGAATGTAGCTGTGTGACCATGTTATTACTAGAGAACATATCTGTGTGACCATGTTATTCATAGGGAACATAGCTGTGTGACCATGTTATTCATAGGGAACATAGCTGTGTGACCATGTTATTACTAGAGAACATATCTGTGTGACCATGTTATTCATAGGGAACATAGCTGTGTGACCATGTTATTACTAGAGAATGTAGCTGTGTGACCATGTTATTCATAGGGAACGTAGCTGTGTGACCATGTTATTACTAGAGAATGTAGCTGTGTGACCATGTTATTACTAGAGAACATATCTGTGTGACCATGTTATTCATAGGGAACATAGCTGTGTGACCATGTTATTACTAGAGAACATATCTGTGTGACCATGTTATTCATAGGGAACATAGCTGTGTGACCATGTTATTCATAGGGAACATAGCTGTGTGACCATGTTATTCATAGGGAACATAGCTGTGTGACCATGTTATTCATAGGGAACATAGCTGTGTGACCATGGTATTACTAAAGAACATATCTGTGTGACCATGTTATTCATAGGGAACATAGCTGTGTGACCATGTTATTACTAGATAACATAGCTGTGTGACCATGTTATTCCTGTAGAATGTAGCTGTGTGACCATGTTATTACTAGAGAACGTAGTTGTGTGACCATGTTATTACTAGAGAACGTAGTTGTGTGACCATGTTATTACTAGAGAATGTAGTTGTGTGACCATGTTATTACTAGAGAATGTAGCTGTGTGACCAGGTTATTCCTAGATAACGTAGCTGTGTGACCAGGTTATTCCTAGATAACGTAGCTGTGTGACCAGGTTATTCCTAGATAACGTAGCTGTGTGACCAGGTTATTACTAGATAACGTAGCTGTGTGACCAGGTTATTACTAGAGAATGTAGTTGTGTGACCATGTTATTACTAGAGAATGTAGCTGTGTGACCAGGTTATTCCTAGATAACTTAGCTGTGTGACCAGGTTATTCCTAGATAACATAGCTGTGTGACCATGTTATTCTTAGGGAACAACTGTGTGACCATATTATTCCTAGGGAACATAGCTGCTGTTCCTAGGGAACAACTGTGTGACCATGTTATTCCTAGGGAACATAGCTGTGTGACCATGTTATTCCTGGTGAATTTACCTATGGCGGATTGAAAATATATGAAAGCCAGGCTAGAGAGTGTCCTGGACAGATAAAGATCATCTCTGTTCCAGAAGAGAACCCACAGAAGTTTTTTGACACTGGCGTGGATATTTCCTTATCACATCATTCCTTCAAGGTTACCGCAACTATGGTGGATCATGAGTAACCAGACTGGAAAACTACGGTTCTGCTTGGCTTTGCTTGGCTCAGTAGTGTGAATACTACGGTTCTGCTTGGCTTGGCTTGGCTTGGCTCAGTAGTGTGAAAACTACGATTCTGCTTGGCTTGGCTTGGCTTGGCTCAGTAGTGTGAATACTACGGTTCTGCTTGGCTTGGCTTGGCTTGGCTCAGTAGTGTGAAAACTACGGTTCTGCTTGGCTTGGCTTGGCTTGGCTTGGCTCAGTAGTGTGAAAACTACGGTTCTGCTTGGCTTGGCTTGGCTTGGCTCAGTAGTGTGAAAACGACAGTTCTGCTTGGCTCAGTAGTGTGAAAACTACGGTTCTGCTTGACTTGGCTCAGGAATGTGAAAACCACGGTTCTGCTTGGCTCGGCTCGGCAGTGTATCAAGGACATAATATTGAACACAAATCATAGAGAACTGTTGAGTCACCATGACCATCAGTCTACTGTAATTGACCTCCTATACTTATACTGCACCATCTGGCCACATATGTTCAGTTCACAAACCACACTGGTCAAAGTTTGATTTGAAATTGGTAGACACATTGATATATGGATTTAATTTTATACACAGATAAAGATACAACATGTACGTACACTGAGTGTACAAAACATGAACACCTGCTCTTTCCATGACGTAGCCTGACCAGTTGAATCCAGGTGAAAACTATGATACCTTATTGATGTCACCTGTTAAATCCACTTCAATCAGTGTAGATGAAGGGGAGGAGTCAGGTTATAGAAAGATTTTTAAGCCTTAAGACAATTGAGACATAGGTTGTGTATGTGTGCTATTCAGAGGGTGAATGGGCAAGACTAAATATTTAAGTGCCTTTGAATGGTGTATGGTAGAAGGTGCCAGATGTACCTGGTTTGAGTCAAGAACTGCAATGAACTTTCGACACCTTGTAGAGTCCTTTCCCTGACGAATTGAAGGGGGCGGGGGGTGCAACTCAACGTTAGTATGATGTTCGCAATGTTTGGTATACTCAGTGTATGTAGCTCATAGTAATAATGATCTTACAAAACACTTGTAACAGATTATTGTCGTCACAAGTATGTCATGCATGAAGGATCTATGTAGTATATAATCATTTCAAAGTAAAGGAATGGAAAATATAAGGAAAACATACATCTGTACATACGTCAACAGAAGGTAGTAACAATGTGAACGGACATATTTACATTTCTTGTTTGTTTAGACATAGAATAAATAAGAGATATAAACATATCTGGAACATATAGCATGACTCACAGTCTGATGTAATATGAAACTGATCCCTGTCCTTTGTGGTTTGTATGTCTGCCTAATAATAACCTGGTTAGATTCATCCTAAAAGAGAGGGAGGCCCCTCTACTACAGTATATACAGTATTGTATTGTTCTAGGAGGGAGGCCCCTCTACTACAGTAAATACAGTATTGTATTGTTCTAGGAGGGAGGCCCCTCTACTACAGTAAATACAGTATTGTATTGTTCTAGGAGGGAGGCCCCTCTACTACAGTAAATACAGTATTGTATTGTTCTAGGAGGGAGGCCCCTCTACTACAGTCAATACAGTACTGAATTGCCATAGGAGGCAGGCCCCTCTACTACAGTAAATACAGTATTATATTGTCCAAGGAAGGAAGGCCCCTCTACTACAGTAAATACAGTATTGTATTTTCCCGAGAGGGAGGCCCCTCTACTACAATCAGTTAAATACTATATTTTCCTAGGAGGCAACCCTCTCTACTACAGTAAATACAGTATTATATTGTCCTAGGAAGGAAGGCCCCTCTACTACAATAAATACACTATTATATTGTCCTGGGAGAGAGACCCCTCTACTACAGTAAATAATGTATTATATTGTCTTAGGAGGGAGACACATCTACTACAGTAATACAGTATTATATTGTCCTAGGAGGGAGGCCCTAGAACTAAAGTAAATACTGTATCATATTGTCCTAGGAGGGGGCCCTAGCCTGGTCACAGATCTGTTTGTATTGTCTTGTGCCAACTGGTCAGTTGGCAAGACAGCCCAAACAGATCTAGGACCTGGCTAGGGAGGCCTCTCTCTCTACTATATCTTACATTGCTGCTACAACAATACAGGCACTTTGTTTGGCTGTGAGTGACTTGGATCTAGCCTGGTCTCAGATCTGTTTGGTCTGCCTTGCCATGACAATGACCATAGATGTTGGCTAAGCAGCACAAACAGATTTGAGACCAGGCTAATTTGGATCCTGATATCAACGGAATGATAGTTTCACCATAATACACCATAATACACTTTTCTTTATTTGGTAAATATTTTCTTAACTTTTTAATTTCACGGTAAGGATGTAATCTGTTGTACTTGGCGCCTGTGTCAAATACAATGTGATTAGATTGGATTTGATGCTCTCATTCTATATTTAAACAATACAAGTCATTTTAGGCCTACTAAAGTGTGCTAAATTCATCTTAGAAATGTCATCTGCATTGTTACTGTGCTTAAGACTTGAACATGTGATTATGCTTTGTTTCCTATATAGATACTGTAGTATTCAAATATTTGGTATTTCCTCTTTTTTGTTCTGTATCACTTTTCTCAAGTACATCTCTGTCGGAGCCTTTACAATTATAGGATAAATATCGTACATGCATTCATCATAATCTCTTACACAATTTATAAATACTAATGATCGTACTGTTCCTCTGACATACTTTAAATAAATATATTATACAATTTGAATCGATTTAAATGGAATGGTCATACACTGGTGTGTGCTGTTGCAAAACGTTATATTTGTAGTTTCCTTTGTTGTGTGGTCTGCGTTCGATCAATTCCTTTATTTATTTTACACGCTGTGTTATTACTTGTGCGTGCACATGACACCACATATCCAAGATATGGTCAATCACTGCATATTAGCAATGTGATATCTTTATTTTCATATCTTTCATTGTTATTTACAGAAGTTAATTAGTTGTGCACCTCAGTGTGTCTCTCAGGCAGGGTGTGAAGAGTCACGTTGTGTTTATGAGTTATACACATGACACTCAGACATAAGGGTGGTGTTGCACTTCTAACAAGTACTATATATATCTGCTCTCTCTCTCTCGTGTCTAGTATCATTTATTCAGATACCTCTCTAGGCCTGATGTTACTGCATCATTGAGTGTTTCTCCTCTCATCCCCAGCCTTTCACAAGTCACCATTGTTCATTCTTTCTGTTCTTGAAACTTGAGTTGATGAATTCTGAATTCCACCTCAAGCATGCATTTAGAATCCATTTAGTTGATTTACTGAAGTTTATCCATAATGCTTTCCCTCTTCTGACCATTCTCGAAGGATTGCTCTCAGAGTTGTAATATCCCTGTCATCCTGTGTTTGTTCTTCTTCCAAGAAACGTCCTTTCCAGTTCTCTCTCTCTCTCTGCATAGCCGTAGTGAGCTTTGTACGTTAGGCATGCAGTTCATTCCTTCTGTTCTCTTGCATGGGGTGAAGTGACTAGCCGTGAAGGGAATCACATTCCTACTATAATTGTACTATTCTGTTTAGACAGAAACAGAGATGTAGAGACAGTAGCCTCAAATGAATCAATGTACAGTATGTTTATATTCCATGCTGTTTAGGTCTGTATTTCATGGCTCACTCACGTTTTTCCTCTCGTTCAATAACAACCTCCTCGGTGAGAGGGTGAGGAGACAGAAGGGGCAGACAGACAGGTGATATTTCATAGGGGTCCTTCCTTCCCGGGCCATAACACAGCTGTCCTTGTTTCCATGTTGGGGTCAGTGCGGGCTGTCCGATGGCCAAAGGTGTGTGTGTGTGTGTGTGTGTGTGTGTGTGTGTGTGTGTGTGTGTGTGTGTGTGTGTGTGTGTGTGTGTGTGTGTGTGTGTGTGTGTGTGTGTGTGTGTGTGTGTGTGTGTGTGTGTGTGTGAGAGAGAGAGAGAGAGAGAGAGAGAGAGAGAGAGAGACAGTACAAGCTGTTCTCGGTGGAGTGTGTGTGTATTTTGTGCTTGTGTCTTCTCTATATAGCTACACGTGTGTATATACAGTACCAGTCAAATGTTTGGACACACCTACTCATTCAAGGCTTTTCTTTATTTTTACTATTTTATACATTGTAGAATAATAGTGAAGACATCAAAACTATGAAATAATACATATGTAATCATGTAGTAACCAAAAAAATGTAGATTCTTCAAAGTAGCCACCCTTTGCCTTGATGACAGCTTTGCACATTCTTGAAGTTCTCTCAACCAGCTTCATGACGTAGTCACCTGGAATGCATTTCAATTAACAGGTGCGCCTTGTTAAAAGTTAATTTGTGGAATTTCTTTCCTTCTTAATGTGTTTTAGCCAATCAGTTGTGTTGTGACAAGGTGGGGTTGGTATACAGAAGATAGATTGGTAAAAGACCAAGTCCATATTATGGCAAGAACAGCTCAAATAAGCAAAGGGAAACGACAGTCCATCATTACTTTAAGACATGAAGGTCAGTCAATATGGAACATTTCAAGAACTTTTAAAGTTTCTTCAAGTGCAGTCACAAAAACAATCAAGCGCTATGATGAAACTGGCTCTAATGAGGACCGCCAAAGGAATGGAAGACCCAGAGTTACCTCTGCTGCAGACTATACGTTCATTAGAGTTACCAGCCTCAGAAATTGCAGCCCAAATAAATGCTTCACAGAGTTCAAGTAACAGACACATCTCAACATCAACTGTTCAGAGGATACTGTGTGAGTCAGGCCTTCATGGTCGAATTGCTGCAAAGAAACCGCTGCTAAAGGACACCAATAAGAAGAGACTTACCTGGGCCAAGAAACACAAGCAATGGACATTAGACCGGTGGAAATCTGTCCTTTGGTCTGATGAGTCCAAATTTGAGACCAACCGCCATGTCTTTGTGAGATCTACCGTGAAGCATGGAGGAGGAGGTGTGATGGTGTGGGGTGCTTTGCTGGTGACACGGTCTGTGATTTTTTTTAGAATTCAAGGCTCACTTAACCAGCATGGCTACCACAGCATTCTGTAGTGATACGCCATCCCATCTGGTTTGCGCTTAGTGGGACTATCATTTGTTTTTCAATAGGACAATGACCCAACATACCTCAAGGCTGTGAATGGGCTATTAGACCAAGAAGGAGAGTGATGGAGTGCTGCTTCAGATGACCTGGCTGCTTCAGATTACCTGGCACAATCAACCAACCAATTGAGATGGTTTGGGATGAGTTGGACCGCAGAGTGAAGGAAAAGCAGCCAACAAGTGCTCAGCATATCTGGGAACTCCTTCAAGACTGTTGGGAAAGCATTCCAGGTGAAGCTGGTTGAGAGAATGCCAAAAGTGTGCAAAGCTTTCATCAAGGCAAAGGGTGGCTACTTTGAAGAATCTCAAATATAAAATATAGTTGAGATAACAATTTTTTGGTTACTACATGATTCCATATGTGTTGTTTCATAGTTCTGATGTCTTCACTATTATTCTACAATGTAGAAAATAGCAAAAATAAAGAAAGACCCTTGAATGAGAAGGTGTGTCCAAACTTTTGACTGGTACCGTACGTGTGTGTGTCAGTAGAGGCTGTCCTTGGTGGTGGAGGTGTGTGTGGTGGTGGAGGTGTGTGTGGTGGTGGAGTCGTCAGGTATGGAGCCCCTGCGCGGGGTTCTTGGTCTGCAGCGTAACAGGGCCTGTAGCTCCCTGGACACAGAGCTGCTGAAGAAGGTGTAGATCCAGGGGTTGGTACAGGAATTCAGACTGGCCAGCAGCATCAGGATGGTGAACGCCACGCCTACATAGAGAGAGAGAGGACACATGACGCAAAGACACACCCACACACGGCAAGACAAAGACAAAGACATATACGGTACAGAGCCTATAGAAAGTCTACAGTTGAACTGTTTTCACATGTTGTTGCGCAACAAAGTGGGATTGAAATAGATGTAATTCTGATTGTTTGTCGTTGATCTACACAAAGTACTCCATAATGTCAAAGTGCAAAGAAAACAGAGTATTTCTGTCTGTAATAAAGCCCTTTTGTGTGGAAAAACCCATTCTGATTGGCTGTGCCTGACTCCCAAGTGGGTGGTTCTATGCCCTCCAGGCCCACTCATGGCTGCGCCCCTGCCAAGTCATGTGAAATCAATAGATTAGTGCCTAATAAATATATTTCAATTGACTGATGTCCTCAAATGAACTGTAACTCTGCAAAATCTTTGAAATTGATTCATGTTGCGTTTCTATCTTTCTTCAGTATAGTTAAGAAGTCAAATTTGGCTTAACAAATCACATAAGTTATATGGACTCACTCTGTGTGAAATAAAAGGGGTTGACATGATTTTTGAATGACCACCCCTTCCTCTGTCCCTCATACATAACAACAGGCTCATAAAGGGACGTGATTGGTGGATGGGTAACAATAACAAATCAGACATTGAATATATCTCCAGTCGTCTGCTGTAATAGCCCATCCGTGAAAAGGATCGATGAGTTGTGCCACTTGGGACACCACAATAAAGAGGTAAAGGTCATGAATCTCCTCCTTTTCTTTGGGAACAACAGAGAAAAATGAATATATAATCGTTTCCGTACTGAATAATGGTACTAACTGTTCACGATTCCCCAGTTTTTGGCTCTATTACAAGTCCTGTAAATTTCCTTCTGGAACAAAAACCTTGAAACTTTACCTATATAATTAGGCCACTTCTAACTTCTGATATTCAGTTTTTATGTATGACAATCTGTGCTGGCCTCCTCGCTCTCTTCGACATTCTGCACTGACCTCCTCCCTCTCTAGGACAATCTGCACTGACCTCCTCCCTCTCTAGGACAATCTGCACTGACCTCCTCCCTCTCTAGGACACTGCACTGACCTCCCTCTCTGCACTGACCTCCTCCCTCTCTGCACTGACCTCTTACCTCTCTAGGACACTACACTGACCTCCTCCGTCTCTACACTGACCTCCTCCCTCTCTGCACTGACCTCCTCCCTCTCTACACTGACCTCCTCCCTCTCTGCACTGACCTCCTCCCTCTCTACACTGACCTCCTCCCTCTCTACACTGACCTCCTCCCTCTCTGCACTGACCTCCTCCCTCTCTACACTGACCTCCTCCCTCTCTGCACTGACCTCCCCCCTCTCTGCACTGACCTCCTCCCTGTCTGCACTGACCTCCTCCCTCTCTACACTGACCTCCTCCCTCTTTGCACTGACCTCCTCTCTCTTTGCACTGACCTCCTCCCTCTCTACACTGACCTCCTCCCTCTCTGCACTGACCTCCTCCCTCTCTGCACTGACCTCCCTCTCTGCACTGACCTCCTCCCTCTCTAGGACACTGTACTGACCTCCTCCCTCTCTGCACTGACCTCCTCCCTCTCTGCACTGACCTCCTCCCTCTCTGCACTGACCTCCTCCCTCTCTAGGACACTGCACTGACCTCCTCCCTCTCTGCACTGACCTCCTCCCTCTCTGCACTGACCTCCCTCTCTGCACTGACCTCCTCCCTCTCTAGGACACTGTACTGACCTCCTCCCTCTCTGCACTGACCTCCCCCCTCTCTGCACTGACCTCCTCCCTCTCTGCACTGACCTCCTCCCTCTCTACACTGACCTCCTCCCTCTCTGCACTGACCTCCTCCCTCTCTGCACTGACCTCCGCCCTCTCTAGGACACTGCACTGACCTCCTCCCTCTCTGCACTGACCTCCCTCTCTAGGACACTCTGCACTGACTTCCCTCTCTGCACTGACCTCCCTCTCTAGGACACTCTGTACTGACCTCCTCCCTCTCTGCACTGACCTCCTCCCTCTCTGCACTGACCTCCTCCCTCTCTGCACTGACCTCCTCCCTCTATAGGACACTGCACTGACCTCCTCCCTCTCTGCACTGACCTCCCTCTCTAGGACACTCTGCACTGACCTCCTCCCTCTCTGCACTGACCTCCCTCTCTAGGACACTCTGCACTGACCTCCTCCCTCTCTGCACTGACCTCCCTCTCTAGGACACTCTGCACTGACCTCCTCCCTCTCTGCACTGACCTCCCTCTCTAGGACACTGCACTGTCCTCCTCCCTCTCTGCACTGACCTCCCTCTCTAGGACACTCTGCACTGACCTCCTCCCCCTCCAGGACACAAATGTGAACACCTGTAAGGGGTGTGCGAGCAGCAGGGGATGAAAACAGGTAATTTACTGAGGGACAACAACATAGGCTTTCTCTCCAACACTTGACAGAGTGCTAGTTGAGTTGAGTTATGTTACGGTGGTGTTACATAAATTATAGTCAATCAGTGAATCAGAGCAAGTGCTCATAGTAATGGATGCAACGGGATAAATCGACAGGTATAACTGATCAAACACTTGGTTTTCATGCGTTATATTATTTTGAGACATCCTCCCACCAGCCTCCACTGTTCTGGATATGAAGAGAAGATCATATTTATTTTGACCTCAATTACTAAAATATTATATTCACCATACATTTATTCCCAAAATTAAACTTAGATTTTGACTTGGGGTCTAGAGGTTGAAAGGAATCAAATTCACTCTGTATTGAAATCTAAGGCAAACTCCAGGGTGTTTTTGGACATACAGAGGAGCTCAGTGTGCTCAGTGTGTGTTTCTGTTTGTGTGTTTCTGTGTGTACTATGTGCATGCGTGTTTCTGTGTGTGTGCGTGTGTATGTGTAGGGCTGTTACGGTGACTGCATTACCGACACACCGGCGGTCATGACCTTAGTCAAATTCGGCACTCTATT
Source organism: Oncorhynchus nerka (assembly GCF_034236695.1). Classification (NCBI taxonomy): domain Eukaryota; kingdom Metazoa; phylum Chordata; class Actinopteri; order Salmoniformes; family Salmonidae; genus Oncorhynchus; species Oncorhynchus nerka. Next base: position 82,492,731 of record NC_088402.1, read on the forward strand.
GTCCCTCTAATCATTCTGACATCAATGCAAACGTAATTGAAAATCAAATCAAACACTTAATACGACAACGATGAGATGGCCAATAGGGAGGAGGTCAGAGAACTGGCAGTGTGGTGCCATGACAACAACCTCTCCCTCAATGTGAGCAAGATCAAGGAGTTGATCGTGGACTACAGGAAAAGGGGTGCCGAACAGGCCCCCATTAACATCGACAGGATTATGGTGGAGCGGGTCGAGAGTTTCAAGTTCCTTGCTGTTCACATCACCAACGAACTATCATATTCCAAACACACCAAGACAGTCGTGAAGAGGGCACGACAAAACCTTTTCCCCCTCAGGAGAAAAAGATTTGGCATGGGTCCCCAGATCCTCAAAAGGTTATACAGCTGCACTATCGAGAGCATTGCATCACCACCTGGTATGGCACCTGCTCGGCATCTGACCGTAAGGCGCTACAGAGGGTAGTGCGAACGGCCCAGTACATCACTAACCAAGCTTCCTGCCATCAAGGACCTACACAATAGGTGGTGTCAGAGGAAAGCCCATAAGATTGTCAGAGACTCCCATCACCCATAGACTGTTTTCTCTGCTAACGCACGGCAAGCGGTACCAGAGCGCCAAGTCTAGGACCAAAAGGCTCCTCAGCAGCTTCTACCCCCAAGCCATTAGACTGCTGGACAATTCATAAAAATCACCACTCTTGTACACTGCTGCTACTCGCTGTTTGTTTGTTACCTATGCATAGTCACCTCGCCCCCACCTACATGTACAGATTACCAGAACTAGACTGTACCTCCGCACACTGACTCGGTACCGGTGCCCCCTGTAAATAGACTCGTTATTGTTATTTTTATTGTGCTACTTTTTATTATTACTTTTTTATTTTAGCCTGCATGTGGCAAATACAGTTTGATTTGATTTAATGAGAGCCCATGAGCTAATGTTGCGCATCATTTCTTTAGGCTATTCATTTGCGTGAGAAAACAGAGATCCCATTAGCTTTTTATAGGCTGACTATATTTATTTCTCAAGTTTCCTAATATTAAGCACATTGCTTTGCTTGCGTCCTCCATTCGCTATTGAAGTGCATAGATGACATGTATTTGCCCGTTCCGAGACAGGTGCATGATAATGGCCATTCTAAATCCAAACTAATTTCACACATATATTATTTAGTATATGTAGAGACAAGATTAAATCAAGAATAGTCTGATCAGTGAAAATATTTGCTTATTACTAGTGAATGATACATTATCACTTGTGAATGATACATTATCACTTGTGAATGATACATTATCACTTGTGAATGGTACATTATCACTTGTGAATGATACATTATCACTCGCGAATGATATATTATCACTTGTGAATGATACATTATCACTTGTGAATGATATATTATCACTTGTGAATGATACATTATCACTTGTGAATGAAGCCCAGCTTGTGTGCAGTAAGGCAAGAAACCGCGCATGCCTTTTATTGCAACGTTTTCAAATCATAGTCATACACCTCATATAGTCTAGCCCATAGGCCTATATGTTTTAATAAGGTCAGTATCACACCTCATATAGTCTAGCCCATAGGCCTATATGTTTTAATAAGGTTAGTATCACACCTCATGTAGCCTAGCCCATAGGCCTATATGTTTTAATAAGGTCAGTATCACACATCATGTAGTCTAGCCCATAGGCCTATATGTTTTAATAAGGTTTGTATCACACCTCATGTAGCCTAGCCCATAGGCCAATATGTTTTGATAAGGTTTGTATCACAACTAAAGTGGCCAAATCACTTCTTAAAATTAAAATGTTCTTGTTACATACAACCTCATGCTAATCACATTAGCCTACTTTAGCTAAACTGTCCCGCAGGGGACCCACTAATCCTGAACAAGTTTTAAAGCGTTAATGCATTTGTGATCACTTTTAAGAATGGTGTTTTCCCACTAATTGATTGAATTTGGAACATTCGCCCTTATAGCCTACTGCCATGTGCACATTGCTGCTCTTATAATGTGAAGAAATAGCTTAATAGTTTATCAACATTTTAAGCTAAACCTTCTGATCTGTTGCATCAGCCTGATTGCTTTGGGGATCTATCGCCACCCACAACTGTCCCAGAGTGTTTGGAATATTTATTTCTCACACAGACTGACAAGTTGACCAATAGAATAGGTAGATTTTTATACTACTGGGAATTGTAGATTGACATAGGCTAGTGCTTTTCCTGTTCATCAGGCCTACTCATCTTGTTGGCTGACAAAGAAAAGAGTGGGCAGTGAGAAAGAGCCAATCACGTGACGGGCATTGGCTAATAATAATTGAGATATCTGAGAGAGCCATGTGAGTGAGAGGTGCTTCAGAGCACGCATCCGGGAGAAGGGAATTATAATTATTATATTCAGCCCAGGGCACAACGGCCACTGGCCACAAAAGGCATGGATTAGGGGGCATTACAGCCACACAAGGGGGATGCCACCGAGAAATTCAAGGCATTATTAAATGCTTGTCAAATTGTGAGACTGATGAAGTGTGTGCAGCCTGCACAAGAAACAGTGCAGAGCTCATGCCTTTCATGAGACTTTTTTCAAATCATCATTTGAAATGCAGCCTTAGAATGTACAAAAAATCTAAACATATAGCCCAACCTTTGAATCACAACTAAAGTTGCATAAATAACTCTAAGTTAAGCATATAGGAGGACCTGTTTCTTTGTTAATTTGTTAAATGCAAGTGCGCACTCCCTCAGAAATCGTTTGGAGAAAATATTCTTTCTATTTTATTCAGCTATGTTCAATTGTATTCTTCATACTATAACATATAAAATAATGCCACGGAATTATAAGCAAATCTTGTCTGCTAAATGAACTAGTGTTGCCCACAGCCATATGGCACAGCCAGATCAGGGCCTAACATAAGGACAACTAAATGAACTAGTGTTGCCCACAGCCATATGGCACAGCCAGATCAGGACCTAACATAAGGACAACTAAATGAACTAGTGTTGCCCACAGCCATATGGCACAGCCAGATCAGGGCCTAACATAAGGACAACTAAATGAACTAGTGTTGCCCACAGCCATATGGCACAGCCACATCAGGACCTAACATAAGGACAACTCAGTATGCTATTCTGTTCTTCTGAAATAGACTACATTTTATTTTATTATTTATATAGTTTCTTTAGGCCTGTCTAAAATAAATAATGGATTTGTTGTGATGGTGTAGGCTATATTACATAGATTTTTTAAATGTAGATGTTCCAAAGGTCTACATCAATGGCTATGCGTGGAAGCCAGGAGATGATAAATAAGTTTATGTTAATTAACGGTCAATTACGGGACACCAGCAATTATTTCCTTGACAATCACCGACTGACAAAGTGTAATGACTGCCACAGCCCTTGTATGTGCGTTCGTGTGTGCTTCTTGGACCTCTTACCTTGGTCTGGAGGGTTGGGGTCCCAGGCGGCCCACAGCTGGACGATGAAGAAGGGGGACCAGCAGACTGTGTACACCAACACTATCACTAAAGTCATCCTCACCGTCTTAGACATGGCTTTGGAGATGGAGGGGGGAGTCAGGGCCAGGGGGGGTGGGGGTGAGGGAGGGTAATCCAGGGAGGGGCGTGGAGAGGGGACATGCCGGGCGGAGGAGGGGAGCTCGAAGGAGGTGTAGGACTCATGGCAGTTGCAACTGCCATTGTTAGGAGGCACTGAACCACCACTACATCCACCAGAGGTGACTGGGCCATGGGAGCCATGTGATCTGGGAACTACAGCTGTACTGGAGCCCCTTCGGTCACTAAGGACAGGGTTGGAGGGGACGGGGAGGTTATCTGGGATGTTGAAGGGGTTTTGCTGCGCTGCTGTGTGGTCATTGTGACTGCTGCTGCACTGTGGGCAGGGGGACGGGTAGTCATAGCAGTCTGATGGGGGCACAGCTGTAGACAGCGGGGAGAAGGGGGAGCTGGAGGGGTTGTTGTTCATAGTCTTTAGAAGCTGTCCTTCTCCTACTCCTCTTCCCCCTCCTCCTCTTCTCCCCCCTCTTCCCCCTTCTCCTCCACCTCCTCTCCCACCTTCTCCTCCTCCTCCTCTCCCCCCTCCTCCTCCTCCTCCTCTCCCCCGCTCCCTTGTCATTCTACCGTCCTCCTTTTTGACTCGGTGGAAGCGGAAAATGACAGCGTTGTTCTTCTTGAGCTCTGCTGACACCATCCTCTCTGACTTCAGATAGATGTTGTTGTGAATCTCTCTGAAGATCCGGATCTGGAATGAGATTTAAAAAAATAGATTTCTCCTCTCTCTTCATGTAGTGTTGTGGTGTCTCTTCATGTAGTGTTGTGGTGTCTCTTTATGTAGTGTTGTGGTATCTCTCTTTATGTAGTGTTGTGGTGTCTCTCTTTATGTAGTGTTGTGGTGTCTCTTCATGTAGTGTTGTGGTGTCTCTTAATGTAGTGTTGTGGTGTCTCTTCATGTAGTGTTGTGGTGTCTCTTAATGTAGTGTTGTGGTGTCTCTTCATGTAGTGTTGTGGTGTCTCTCTTTATGTAGTGTTGTAGTGTCTCTCTTTATGTAGTGTTGTGGTGTCTATCTTCATGTAGTGTTGTGGTGTCTCTCTTCATGTAATGTTGTGGTGTCTCTCTTAATGTAGTGTTGTGGTGTCTATTTATGTAGTGTTGTGGTGTCTCTTTATGTAGTGTTGTGGTGTCTCTCTTTATGTAGTGTTGTGGTGTCTCTCTTCATGTAGTGTTGTGGTGTCTCTTCATGTAGTGTTGTGGTGTCTCTTTATGTAGTGTTGTGGTGTCTCTCTTCATGTAGTGTTGTGGTGTCTCTCTCTATGTAGTGTTGTGGTGTCTCTCTTTATGTAGTGTTGTGGTGTCTCTCTTCATGTAGTGTTGTGGTGTCTCTCTTCATGTAGTGTTGTGGTGTCTCTTTATGTAGTGTTGTGGTGTCTCTCTTCATGTAGTGTTGTGGTGTCTCTCTTTATGTAGTGTTGTGGTGTCTCTTTATGTAGTGTTGTGGTGTATCTCTTTATGTAGTGTTGTGGTGTCTCTTTATATAGTGTTGTGGTGTCTCTCTGTATGTAGTGTTGTGGTGTCTCTCTTCATGTAGTGTTGTGGTGTCTTTCTTTATGTAGTGTTGTGGTGTCTCTCTTCATGTAGTGTTGTGGTGTCTCTCTTTATGTAGTGTTGTGGTGTCTCTCTTCATGTAGTGTTGTGGTGTCTCTTTATGTAGTGTTGTGGTGTCTCTCTTCATGTAGTGTTGTGGTGTCTCTCTTTATGTCGTGTTGTGGTGTCTCTTTATGTAGTGTTGTGGTGTATCTCTTTATGTAGTGTTGTGGTGTCTCTTTATGTAGTGTTGTGGTGTCTCTCTGTATGTAGTGTTGTGGTGTCTCTCTTCATGTAGTGTTGTGGTGTCTTTCTTTATGTAGTGTTGTGGTGTCTCTCTTCATGTAGTGTTGTGGTGTCTCTCTTTATGTAGTGTTGTGGTGTCTTTCTTTATGTAGTGTTGTGGTGTCTCTTTATGTAGTGTTGTGGTGTCTCTTTATGTAGTGTTGTGGTGTCTCTCTTTATGTAGTGTTGTAGTGTCTCTCTTTATGTCGTGTTGTGGTGTCTCTTTATGTAGTGTTGTGGTGTCTCTCTTCATGTAGTGTTGTGGTGTCTCTTCATGTAGTGTTGTGGTGTCTCTCTTTATGTAGTGTTGTGGTGTCTCTTTATGTAGTGTTGTGGTGTCTCTTTATGTAGTGTTGTGGTGTCTCTTTATGTAGTGTTGTGGTGTCTCTCTCTATGTAGTGTTGTGGTGTCTCTCTCTATGTAGTGTTGTGGTGTCTCTCTCTATGTAGTGTTGTGGTGTCTCTTTATGTAGTGTTGTGGTGTCTCTTTATGTAGTGTTGTGGTGTCTCTTTATGTAGTGTTGTGGTGTCTCTTTATGTAGTGTTGTGGTGTCTCTTTATGTAGTGTTGTGGTGTCTCTCTCTATGTAGTGTTGTGGTGTCTCTTTATGTAGTGTTGTGGTGTCTCTCATGTCGTGATGGTTGTTTTGTCCTGTGTTTATATTTTTAATCCCAGCCCCCACCTCCCTTAGGAGGCCTTTCATTGTATATAAGAATTTGTTCTTAATTTAATAAAGGTTAAAAAAAAATAAAAAAGATAATCCATCCACCTGACAGGTGTGGTATATCAAGAATCATCATTACACAGGTGCACCTTGTGTTGGGGATAATAAAAGGCCACTCTAAAATGTACAGTTTTGTCACAAAACACAATGCCACAGATGTCTCAACTTTTGAGGGAGCATGCAACTGGCATGCTGACTGCAGGAAGGTCCACCAGAGCTGTTGCCAGATAATTTATTGTTAATTTCTCTACCATAAGCCACCTCCAACGTCTTTATAGAGAATTTGGTAGTACGTCCAAACGACCTCACAAGTGCAGACCACTTGTAACCACGCCAGCCCAGGACCTCCACTTCAGGCTTCTTCACCTGCGGGATCATCTGAGACCAGTCACCCGGACAGCTGATGAAACTGAGGAGTATTTCTGTCTGTAATAAAGCCCTTTTGTGGAGAAAAAAATAATTCTGATTGGCTGAGCCTGGCTCCCCAGTGGGTGGACCTGGCTCCCAAGTGAGTGGACCTGGCTCCCAAGTGAGTGGGCCTATGCCCTCCCAGACCCACCCATGGCTGTGCCCCTGCAAAGTCATGTGAAATCCATAGATTAAGGCCTAATGAAATGATTTAAATTGACACATTTCCTTATATGAACTGTAACTCGGGAAAATCTTTTAAATTGTTGCATGTTCCATTTATATTTTTTATTCAGTATAGTTAAAACTAATAGAAAAAATGAACGTAGACAATAAAAAACTATTTTGGAACAGATTCCTAAACCCAATCATCCCAACCCAGACACCAAACACAGACTTATTGTCCTTTGTAACTCAATTAAAAGTCCTAAATTCTGTTTCCGAAAAAATCACATGACTCCAGCAGGCCAGGTCTGGGTCTTAGAACAATGTCCTGCCAAACCACGTTAAGGTCATCATTTGATCAGACCTGGGTTCAACTACTATTTGAAATCATTTCAAATACTGTGGCTGAGCTTGATTGTGCTTGATTGTGCTTGCCTGGAACAGTTTAACCTCATTTCTATCAACATGTTAAATGTGCAACCAGAGGGAAAAAAACTCTGGACCACCTATACTCCACACACAGAGATACACACTGTCATTGGCTTCATCAATAAGTGCATCAATGACGTCGTCCCCACAGTGACCGTACGTACGTGCATACCCCAACCAGAAGCCATAGATAACAGGCAACATCCGCACTGAGCTAAAGGCTAGAGCTGCCGCTTTCAAGGAGCGGGACTCTAACCCGGAAGCTTATAAGAAATCCAGCTATGCCCTCCTATGAACCATCAAACACGCAAAGCGTCAATACAGGACTAAGATCGAATCGTACTACACTGGCTCTGACGCTCGTCGGATGTGGCAGGGCCTGTAAACTATTACAGACTACAAAGGGAAGCACAGCCGAGAGCTGCCCAGTGACACGAGCCTACCGGACTAGCTAAACTACTTCTATGCTCGCTTCGAGGCAAATAACACTGAAACATGCATGAGAGCCCCAGCTGTACTGGAAGACAGTGTGGTCACGCTCTCCGCAGCCGATGTGAGTAAGACCTTTAGACAGGTTAACATTCACAAGAGTGCAGGGCCAAACGGATTACCAGGATGTGTACTGCGAGCATGCACTGACCAACTGGCAAGTGTCTTCACTGACATTTTCAACCTCTCCCTGTCCGAGTCTGTAATACCAACATGTTTTAAGCAGACCACCATAGTGCCTGTGCCCAAGAACAATAAGGTAACCTGCCTAAATGACTATGACCCGTAGCACTCACGTCTGTAGCCATGAAGTGTTTTGAAAGGCCGGATAAGGGCTCACAACAACACCATTATCCCAGAAACCATAGACCCACTCCAATTTTCATACCGCCCCAACAGATCCACATATGATGCTGTCTCTATTGCACTCCACACTGCCCTTTCCCACCTGGACAAAAGTAACACCTATTTCAGAATGCTATTCATTGACTACAGCTCAGCGTTCAACACTATAGTGCCCTCAAAGCTCATTAATAAGGTAAGGATCCTGGGACTAAACACCTCCCTCTGCAACTGGATCCTGGACTTCCTGACAGGCCACCCCCAGGTGGCAAGGGTAGGTAACAACACATCAGCCACACTGATCCTCAACACGGAGGCCCCTCAGGGGTGCATGCTCAGCCCCCTCCTGTACTCCCCGTTCACTCATGACTGCTCGGCCAAGCACGACTCCAACACCATCATTCAATTTGCCGATGACACAACAGTGGTAGGCCTGATCACAGACAACAACAAGACAGCCTATAGGGTGGAGGTCAGAGACCTGGCCGTGTGGTGCCAGGACAACAACCTCTCCCTCAACGTGATCAAGACAAAGGAGATGATTGTGGACTACAGGAAAAAGAGGACTGAGCATGCCCCCATTATCATTGACGGGGCTGCAGTGGAGCAGGTTGAGAGCTTCAAGTTCCTTGGTGTCCACATCACCAACAAACTAACATGGTCCAAGCACACCATGACAGTCTTGAACTTGATATGTCAAAACATATCCCCCCTCAGGAGATTGAAAAGATTTGGCATGGGTCCCCAGATCCTCAAAAGGTTCTACAGCTGCACCATCGGAGGCAACTGCTCGGCCTCCGACCGCGAGGCACTACACAGGGCAGTAAGAACTGCCCAGTACATCACTGGGGCCAAGCTTCCTGCCATCCAGGACCTCTATGCCAGGTGGTGTCAGAGGAAGGCCCTGAAAATTGTCAAAGACTCCAGCCACCCTAGTCATAGACTGTTCTCTCTGCTATCACAGAGCAAGCGGTACCGGAGCGCCAAGTCTAGGTCCAAGAGGCTTCTAAACAGCTTCTAACCCCAAGCCATAAGACTCCTGAACATCTAGTCAAATAGCTACCCAGACTATTCACATTGCCCTCCCCCTCCACACCACACCACTGCCACTCTCTGTTGTCATCTATGCATAGTCACTTTAATAACTCTACCTACATGTACATACTACCTCAACTAACTGGTGCATCTGCACATTGACTCTGTACCGGCACCCCCCTGTATTTATTGTTATTTTTTACTGCTCCTCTTTAATTACTTATTACTTTTATCTCATATTCTTATCTGTATTTTTTGAAACGGCACTGTCGGTTAGGGTCATTTCACTGTAAGGTATACACCCTATTGTATTCGGCGCATGTGACGAATAGCATTTGATTTGATTTGAACATTGGTACCAATAGAATGGCAAATACACCGAAATGGCAAACACACCGAAATGGCAAACACACCGAAATGGCAAACACACCGAAATGGCAATCACACCGAAATGGCAAACACACCGAAATGGCAAACACACCGAAATGGCAAACACACCGAAATGGCAAACACACCGATCTGGGGATCTCCAGGTTAAATCAAACACTCAAAGTATATGAAAAATTTCAAATAATATTTAATTAATTCAATGTCCTTAATCTTTGGCTGGGTTCTGGTTCATTTGTCTGATATTCTGGTTCACTGTGGGGTACCTCACGATGGGTAGTGTTCTGACAGGCTGGCCACACAGCAGGGAGTCTACAGAGGGCTGTGTTAATTAGGCCATCGGAAACATCTCCCACGGGATGCTACATAACACCAGCCACTGAGCCTGTTCAGTCTGATCTGATAGAACTGACCCCCTGGAGCTTGTTCAACAATGCCTGCCAAATACCGCTCCATCAAAACAGAACACGTTTTATTCATGCTTGACATGCTTCAGTTTTTGGATTCCTTGTATTTCATTGCCTCGGGGGTGGCAAGTAACCTAAAGGACTCTTTTCCCTATGTAGTGCAGAGGAGGCTAGTGGGAGGAGCAATAGGAGGACAGGCTCAATGTAATGGCTGGAATGAAATCAATGTTTCCATTTGTTTGATGTGTTTGGTACCATTCCATTGATTCCATTCCAGCCATTACAATGAGCCTGTCTTCTCCTCTGCCCCCTGTCTATAGCTCCTCTCACCAGCCTCCTCTGATATAGTGCACTATTTAAGGAATAGAGTTCAATTTGGGAAAAAGCCATAGTTTAAGACGCGGGTGATAATGAAATGGGAACTGAACTGGTAACAAGAGGGCTGCTGGTCTCTGATCCCAGGTTGTACCGTAGAGGTTGTACCTGATCCCAGGTTGTACAAGGCACCCTCCAGGAGCATCGCACCGCGGCTGACGCTGCTCCTCTCAATGTGTGTGTGTGTGTGTGTGTGTATGTGTGTGTGTGTGCAAGTGTGTGTGCGTGTGTGTGTGTATGTGTCTGGGTGTCTTGGGAAAAAGGCAAAGGACTAATTTCTATTCTACGTTTGTTCTGTCGTCACACTGTGTTGTGTCCTTGTTGTCGTACCTGGCAAACAGTGATGATTAAGGGTGGGTGTGTGTGTGTGTGTGTGTGTGTGTGTGTGTGTGTGTGTGTGTGTGTGTGTGTGTGTGTGTGTGTGTGTGTGTGTGTGTGCGTGTGCGTGTGCGTGTGCGTGTGTGTGTGTGTGTGTGCGTGCGTGCGTGCGTGCGTGTGCGTGTGTGTGTGCGTGCGTGTGTGTGTGTGTGTTTCAGTAGAAGACAGTACCTGGCAGACGGTGATGATTAGTGCTGGCAGTAAGAACACTGCTAGGGTCATCCAGGTGATGTAGGCCTTGAGCCCCCACTGCTCAGCGAAGTGACCCCAGCACTCAAACTCTCCTGGAGACACCTCCGACCGCGAGAAAATGAAGAACTGAGGGAGGAAGGACGGGACAGATTGAGGAGGGGGGAGAGAGGGAGGGAAAAGGGCGAGGGTGGGAGGATGGATAGAGGGAGGGAGGGAGTGGTGAGGGAGTCAAAACCAAACACATTTCTAACTAACAGAACAGGAGGCCACACTGTCTAGGAAACTTCCACTGAACTCATGATACAAAAAATAAGCCAAAAATGGGTATATCTTGAATTTGACTGCAGGCTCTGGGGTCAGGGCAGAAGTGTCCCTTTGAGACTTTTACTTAACCTTTAGTCATGCTGAGACCAACGCCTCTTTCACAGATCAGTCCTGTATACCCATCTATCCACATAAAACACATCAATATACACAACAATATACAGTACACATCAATATTCACATAAACACGCAAAAAGCAAAACACAATGAGCCAGCTTGTCATCTATCTGGTGCACACCTGAGGTAGCCTATACCGAGGTAGTACCTGAGGTAGCCTATACCGAAATAGTACCTGAGGTAGCCTATACCAAGGTACTACCTGAGGTAACCTATACCGAGGAACTACCTGAGGTCAGAAATAGACTCCATGAGGGTGGTATGAGGGCCCGACGTCCACAGGTGTGGGTTGTGCTTACAGCCCAACACCGTGCAGGACGTTTGGCATTTGCCAGAGAACACCAAGATTGGCAAATTCGCCACTGGCGCCCTGTGCTCTTCACAGATGAAAGCAGGTTCACACTGAGCACATGTGACAGACGTGAAAGAGTCTGGAGATGCCGTGGAGAACGTTCTGCTGCCTGCAACATCCTCCAGCATGACCGGTTTGGCGGTGGGTCAGTCATGGTGTGTGCTCGCCAGAGGTAGCCTGACTGCCATTAGGTACCGAGATGAGATCCTCAGACCCCTTGTGAGACCATATGCTGGTGCGGTTGGCCCTGGGTTCCTCCTAATGCAAGACAATGCTAGACCTCATGTGGCTGGAGTGTGTCAGCAGTTCCTGCAAGAGGAAGGCATTGATGCTATGGACTGGCCCGCACGTTCCCCAGACCTGAATCCATTTGAGCACATCTGGGACATCATGTCTCCCTCCATCCACCAACGCCACGTTGCACCACAGACTGTCCAGGAGTTGGCGGATGCTTTAGTCCAGGTCTGGGAGGAGAACCCTCAGGAGACCATCCGCCACCTCATCAGGAGCATGCCCAGGTGTTGTAGGGAGGTCATACAGGCACGTGGAGGCCACACACACTACTGAGCCTCATTTTGACTTGTCTTCAGGACATTACATCAAAGTTGGATCAGCCTGTAGTGTGGTTTTCCACTTTAATTTTGAGTGTGACTCCAAATCCAGACCTCCATGGGTTGATAAATTTGATTTCCATTGATAACTTTTGTGTGATTTTGTTGTCCGCACATTCAACTATGTAAAGAAAAAAGTATTTAATAAGAATGTTTCATTCATTCAGATCTAGGATGTGTTATTTTATTATATTATTTTATTTTAGTGTTCCCTTTAGTGCCTGGACCTAACAATAAGGAAGCTGCTGACAGGATTACAGACAGGTTCAATGCTTCAATTTCACGATCGGCTGACCAGACAGCATTTGTGCTTGGGGATTTTAATACGCTCTCTCCTCCCCACTCTGCAACAGTACGTCACTTGTCCGACTCGCTCAACGCGCATTGTGGAACAGTGTTGTGGCAACATAGATGACACATACAAGGCAGTGTGCAGAGCATCCATCAGGAAATCAGACCATAACGTTGTCCGTCTCCTGTCGAGATACAGTCAGCTGGTGAAATGCAGAAAACCTGTAGAGAAATCCATTCAGGCATGGAAAGAGGAGAGCAGGGAGGAGCTCAAGGACTGCTTTGATGTCACAGACTGTGGGGGGTTCTTTGACTGTTGTAGGGAACCCCATGAGTTGACAGACAGTATCACATCTTACATCCAGTTCTGTGAGGATACTGTCATTAACACAAAAACTGTCAGAGTATTTCCCTAAAACAAGCCAAGGGTGTCTAAGAAATTGAAAATGTGCCTAAATTAAATTACGTTTTCTTTCCTGAAAGTAGATACGGATGCTGTAAAGAAGAAAGAAAATGAATTTAGGTCAAACATGTGGAAATCTAAAAGTGGAGCAGAGGTTCTGTACAGGCAATCCAAGACAAGCATGGGACGGAATGCAATGATGGGAGGAGAGAGGAAGAGAACAGAGAACAATCCAAGACAAGCATGGGACGGAATGCAATGATGGGAGGAGAGAGGAAGAGAACAGAGAACAATCCAAGACAAGCATGGGACGGAATGCAATGATGGGAGGAGAGAGGAAGAGAACAGAGAACAATCCAAGACAAGCATGGGACGGAATGCAATGATGGGAGGAGAGAGGAAGAGAACAGAGAACAATCCAAGACAAGCATGGGACGGAATGCAATGATGGGAGGAGAGAGGAAGAGAACAGAGAACAATCCAAGACAAGCATGGGACGGAATGCAATGATGGGAGGAGAGAGGAAGAGAATAGAGAACAATCCAAGACAAGCATGGGACGGAATGCAATGATGGGAGGAGAGAGGAAGAGAACAGAGAACAATCCAAGACAAGCATGGGACGGAATGCAATGATGGGAGGAGAGAGGAAGAGAACAGAGAACAATCACATTGCAGACTGTACATCCTTTGTAAATGACCTTAAGGAAGATTTGACACCGTTGATTTTTAAAGACGAATGTCAACCAAGTATGTGACAGCATTCCCAATTCCTCTCCTGTTCAGATACCAGAGAACAAGGTGGCCTCATGCCTGTCACATTAAGCCACACAAAGCATTGGGCCCAGACGCACTACAGGGCAAGTAATGAAGGTCTGCACGACAAGCTACAAGAGAGTCTTCACACAACTGTTTCAACTCCTGCTGAGCACCTGCACAGTGCCAAACTCCTGGAAGGTGCCAACCATTGTACCGGTGCCTTAGAAGCCAAGGGCCAAATCAACAAATGGCTTTCGACCTGTGGCCTTCATACCCCTTTGGGCCAAATGCATGGTGAAGGGTTGTCAGTAAGCACCTTACCCTGTCCATAGCAGAGCAACTGGACCCATACAGTTTGCCTATAAGGCACAGAGACTGAGGATGCTACCCTGACCTTGGTGAACATGGTGGCTAGTCACCTTCAACATGAAAAATCATATGCACACATTTTAGTTATTGATTTTAGTTCAGCTTTCAATACAATGCATATACACACACTGCTGAAACGACTGCTGGACCTGAATGTCACCGGAGGCCTCACATGTTGGATCAAGGACTTTTTAACTGACTGACCACAGAGGGTCCTCAGGAATGGGGCCCTCTCTGATTAACTGACCCTGACCACAGAGGGTCCTCAGTAATGGGGCCCTCTCTGATTAACTGACCCTGACCACAGAGGGTCCTCAGGAATGGGGCCCTCTCTGATTAACTGACCCTGACCACAGAGGGTCCTCAGGAATGGGGCCCTCTCTGATTAACTGACCCTGACCACAGAGGGTCCTCAGGAATGGGGCCGTCTCTGATTAACTGACCCTGACCACAGAGGGTCCTCAGGAATGGGGCCCTCTCTGATTAACTGACCCTGACCACAGAGGGTCCTCAGGAATGGGGCCGTCTCTGATTAACTGACCCTGACCACAGAGGGTCCTCGGGAATGGGGCTGTCTCTGATTAACTGACCCTGACCACAGAGGGTCCTCAGGAATGGGGCCCTCTCTGATTAACTGACCCTGACCACAGAGGGTCCTCAGGAATGGGGCCGTCTCTGATTAACTGACCCTGACCACAGAGGGTCCTCAGGAATGGGGCCCTCTCTGATTAACTGACCCTGACCACAGAGGGTCCTCAGGAATGGGGCCGTCTCTGATTAACTGACCCTGACCACAGAGGGTCCTCAGGAATGGGGCCCTCTATGATTAACTGACCCTGACCACAGAGGGTCCTCAGGAATGGGGCCCTCTCTGATTAACTGACCCTGACCACAGAGGGTCCTCAGGAATGGGGCCCTCTATGATTAACTGACCCTGACCACAGAGGGTCCTCAGGAATGGGACCCTCTATGATTAACTGACCCTGACCATAGAGGGTCCTCAGGAATGGGGCCCTCTATGATTAACTGACCCTGACCACAGAGGGTCCTCAGGAATGGGGCCCTCTCTGATTAACTGACCCTGACCACAGAGGGTCCTCAGGAATGGGGCCGTCTCTGATTAACTGACCCTGACCACAGAGGGTCCTCGGGAATGGGGCTGTCTCTGATTAACTGACCCTGACCACAGAGGGTCCTCAGGAATGGGGCCCTCTCTGATTAACTGACCCTGACCACAGAGGGTCCTCAGGAATGGGGCCGTCTCTGATTAACTGACCCTGACCACAGAGGGTCCTCAGGAATGGGGCCCTCTCTGATTAACTGACCCTGACCACAGAGGGTCCTCAGGAATGGGGCCGTCTCTGATTAACTGACCCTGACCACAGAGGGTCCTCAGGAATGGGGCCCTCTATGATTAACTGACCCTGACCACAGAGGGTCCTCAGGAATGGGGCCCTCTCTGATTAACTGACCCTGACCACAGAGGGTCCTCAGGAATGGGGCCCTCTATGATTAACTGACCCTGACCACAGAGGGTCCTCAGGAATGGGACCCTCTATGATTAACTGACCCTGACCATAGAGGGTCCTCAGGAATGGGGCCCTCTATGATTAACTGACCCTGACCACAGAGGGTCCTCAGGAATGGGGCCGTCTCTGATTAACTGACCCTGACCACAGAGGGTCCTCAGGAATGGGGCCCTCTCTGATTAACTGACCCTGACCACAGAGGGTCCTCAGGAATGGGGCCCTCTCTGATTAACTGACCCTGACCACAGAGGGTCCTCAGGAATGGGGCCGTCTCTGATTAACTGACCCTGACCACAGAGGGTCCTCAGGAATTCGGCGCTCTCTGATTAACTGACCCTGACCACAGAGGGTCCTCAGGAATGGGGTCGTCTCTGATTAACTGACCCTGACCACAGAGGGTCCTCAGGAATGGGGCCGTCTCTGATTAACTGACCCTGACCACAGAGGGTCCTCAGGAATGGGGCCGTCTCTGATTAACTGACCCTGACCACAGAGGGTCCTCAGGAATGGGGCCCTCTCTGATTAACTGACCCTGACCACAGAGGGTCCTCAGGAATGGGGCCCTCTCTGATTAACTGATCCTGACCACAGAGGGTCCTCAGGAATGGGGCCCTCTATGATTAACTGACCCTGACCACAGAGGGTCCTCAGGAATGGGGCCCTCTATGATTAACTGATCCTGACCACAGTGGGTCCTCAGGAATGGGGCCCTCTCTGTGTCCTTTCACCGTTGTTGTTCTCTATATACTCTAACGAGATGAAAATCCAAGGAAACAATGTGAGCCGTTTCAAGTACGCAGATGACATGGCTCTGGTGGGACAATTTTTTAAAGATGCTACGTCAGATCGGGACGGCTATTTTAAACAGGCCAACGACCTTCAAGAATTGTGCCGGTCAAGTGCCCACCACATCAATGTGGACAAGACAACAGAGCTGATAATCAATGGCAACAACCTGCCAATGTCCCAACCACTCTCTCTGAACGACCAACCAGTGGAGTTGTTTGAGCGTTTCAAAGACCTAGGGACACAAATTGAGGACAAGCTGAGCTTTACAGAGAATGCAGACATTTGCCAGTGCCTGTTTCTAATCAGGAAATTGAAGGGGTTTGGGGTCAGCCAGGATGTTCTTGAGAGGGTGTACAGCAGCTTGGTGGAGAGCATCCTCATGTTCAATATGACAGTATGGTCATCTGAGCGTGAGGAACAAAAGCAAACTGACTGAAATAGTAAACACAGCCAGCAAAGTAACTGGTTGATCACAGGCACAGTGGAGCAGTCTGTTCCACAAGGCAACCAAAAAGAAGACACTGGCTGTCGTGGGTGACCCCTCCCACCCTCTACTACACCCTCAGGTGGAGACCCCTCCCACCCTCTACTACACCCTCAGGTGGAGACCCCTCCCACCCTCTACTACACCCTCAGGTGGAGACCCCTCCCACTCTCTACTACACCCTCAGGTGGAGACCTCTCCCACCCTCTACTACACCCTCAGGTGGAGACCCCTCCCACTCTCTACTACACCCTCAGGTGGAGACCCCTCCCACCCTCTACTACACCTTCAGGTGGAGACCCCTCCCACTCTCTACACCCTCAGGTGGAGACCTCTCCCACCCTCTACTACACCCTCAGGTGGAGACCCCTCCCACCCTCTACTACACCCTCAGGTGGAGACTCCTCCCACTCTCTACACCCTCAGGTGGAGACCCCTCCCACTCTCTACACCCTCAGGTGGAGACCCCTCCCACCCTCTACTACACCCTCAGGTGGAGACCCCTCCCACCCTCTACTACACCCTCAGGTGGAGACCCCTCCCACCCTCTACACCCTCAGGTGGAGACACTCCCACCCTCTACTACACCCTCAGGTGGAGACCCCTCCCACCCTCTACTACACCCTCAGGTGGAGACCCCTCCCACCCTCTACTACACCCTCAGGTGGAGACCCCTCCCACCCTCTACTACACCCTCAATTCGTAAGGTTTCCCTCTGGCAGACGCTTCAGGCCAAGTGCTATTGCTTGTGCTGTAGGACTACTAACTGCAGTGTAAATTGTACTGGTATATGTACTTATCTATCCAGTGCAGTTGGAGCAGTGGTCATTTGTGAGCGAATGTATCAATGTCCTCTATGTTTTCAGTTTACGCAGTAGGATGGACTGACTGGTTTAAGTGTGTGTGATGTGAGAATGCATGTGCATGTGATTATTTTAATGTCAGGTGATGCCAAGTATACATTTCCATCCTGGATGGGAAATCTACTTTTATTCTATTCTATTTATTCTATCTTCTTCTGAGGGCATCTCTACCTCCATCTTATTCTGAGGGCAGCTCTACCTCCATCTTGTTCTGAGGGCAGCTCTACCTCCATCTTGTTCTGAGAGCAGCTCTACCCCCATCTTCTTCTGAGGGCAGCTCTACCCCCATCTTCTTCTGAGGGCAGCTCTACCCCCATCTTCTTCTGAGGGCAGCTCTACCCCCATCTTCTTCTGAGGGCAACTCTACCTCCATCTTGTTCTGAGGGCAGCTCTACTCCATCTTGTTCTGAGGGCAGCTCTACCCCCATCTTCTTCTGAGGGCAGCTCTACCCCCATCTTCTTCTGAGGGCAGCTCTACCTCCATCTTCTTCTGAGGGCAGCTCTACCCCCATCTTCTTCTGAGGGCAGCTCTACCTCCATCTTGTTCTGAGGGCAGCTCTACTCCATCTTGTTCTGAGGGCAGCTCTACCCCCATCTTCTTCTGAGGGCAGCTCTACCCCCATCTAGTTCTGAGGGCAGCTCTACCTCCATCTTGATCTGAGGGCAGCTCTACCCCCATCTTCTTCTGAGGGCAGCTCTACCTCCATCTTGTTCTGAGGGCAGCTCTACTCCATCTTCTTCTGAGGGCATCTCTACCTCCATCTTGTTCTGAGGGCAGCTCTACCTCCATCTTGTTCTGAGGGCAGCTCTACCCCCATCTTGTTCTGAGGGCAGCTCTACCTCCATCTTGATCTGAGGGCAGCTCTACCCCCATCTTCTTCTGAGGGCAGCTCTACCTCCATCTTGTTCTGAGGGCAGCTCTACTCCATCTTCTTCTGAGGGCATCTCTACCTCCATCTTGTTCTGAGGGCAGCTCTACCTCCATCTTGTTCTGAGGGCAGCTCTACCCCCATCTTCTTCTGAGGGCAGCTCTACCCCCATCTTGTTCTGAGGGCAGCTCTACCTCCATCTTGATCTGAGGGCAGCTCTACCCCCATCTTCTTCTGAGGGCAGCTCTACCTCCATCTTGTTCTGAGGGCAGCTCTACTCCATCTTCTTCTGAGGGCATCTCTACCTCCATCTTGTTCTGAGGGCAGCTCTACCTCCATCTTGTTCTGAGGGCAGCTCTACCTCCATCTTGTTCTGAGAGCAGCTCTACCCCCATCTTCTTCTGAGGGCAGCTCTACCCCCATCTTCTTCTGAGGGCAGCTCTACCCCCATCTTCTTCTGAGGGCAGCTCTACCCCCATCTTCTTCTGAGGGCAGCTCTACCCCCATCTTCTTCTGAGGGCAGCTCTACCTCCATCTTGTTCTGAGGGCAGCTCTACTCCATCTTGTTCTGAGGGCAGCTCTACCCCCATCTTCTTCTGAGGGCAGCTCTACCCCCATCTTCTTCTGAGGGCAGCTCTACCTCCATCTTCTTCTGAGGGCAGCTCTACCCCCATCTTCTTCTGAGGGCAGCTCTACCTCCATCTTGTTCTGAGGGCAGCTCTACTCCATCTTGTTCTGAGGGCATCTCTACCCCCATCTTCTTCTGAGGGCAGCTCTACCCCCATCTTGTTCTGAGGGCAGCTCTACCTCCATCTTGATCTGAGGGCAGCTCTACCCCCATCTTCTTCTGAGGGCAGCTCTACCTCCATCTTGTTCTGAGGGCAGCTCTACTCCATCTTCTTCTGAAGGCAGCTCTACCCCCATCTTCTTCTGAGGGCAGCTCTACCCCCATCTTCTTCTGATGGCAGCTCTATGAGGCTAGGGTTAGGGATGAGGCTAGGGTTAGGGATGAGGCTAGGGTTAGGGTTGAGCTGGGATGTGGACATGAGGCTAGGGTTAGGGATGAGGCTAGGGTTAGGGTTGAGCTGGGATGTGAACATGAGGCTAGGGTTAGGGATGAGGCTAGGGTTAGGGTTGAGCTGGGATGTGGACATGAGGCTAGGGTTAGGGATGAGGCTAGGGTTAGGGTTGAGCTGGGATGTGAACATGAGGCTAGGGTTAGGGATGAGGCTTGGGTTAGGGTTGAGCTGGGATGTGAACATGAGGCTAGGGTTAGGGATGAGGCTAGGGTTAGGGTTGAGCTGGGATGTGAACATGAGGCTAGGGTTAGGGATGAGGCTAGGGTTAGGGTTGAGCTGGGATGTGAACATGAGGCTAGGGTTAGGGATGAGGCTTGGGTTAGGGTTGAGCTGGGATGTGAACATGAGGCTAGGGTTAGGGATGAGGCTAGGGTTAGGGTTGAACTGGGATGTGGACATGAGGCTAGGGTTAGGGTGAGGCTAGGGTTAGGGATGAGCTGGGATGTGGACATGAAGCTAGGGTTAGGGATGAAGCTAGGGTTAGGGTTGAGCTGGGATGTGAACATGAGGCTAGGGTTAGGGTTGAGCTGGGATGTGAACATGAGGCTAGGGTTAGGGATGAGGCTAGGGTTAGGGATGAGGCTAGGGTTAGGGTTGAGCTGGGATGTGGACATGAGGCTAGGGTTAGGGATGAGGCTAGGGTTAGGGATGAAGCTAGGGTTAGGGTTGAGCTGGGATGTGGACATGAGGCTAGGGTTAGGGATGAGGCTAGGGTTAGGGATGAGGCTTGGGTTAGGGATGAGGCTTGGGTTAGGGTTGAACTGGGATGTGGACATGAGGCTAGGGTTAGGGATGAGGCTAGGGTTAGGGATGAGGCTTGGGTTAGGGTTGAGCTGGGATGTGGACATGAAGCTAGGGTTAGGGATGAGGCTAGGGTTAGGGATGAGGCTAGGGTTAGGGATGAGGCTTGGGTTAGGGTTGAGCTGGGATGTGGACATGAGGCTAGGGTTAGGGATGAGGCTAGGGTTAGGGATGAAGCTAGGGTTAGGGTTGAGCTGGGATGTGAACATGAGGCTAGGGTTAGGGATGAGGCTAGGGTTAGGGATGAAGCTAGGGTTAGGGTTGAGCTGGGATGTGGACATGAGGCTAGGGTTAGGGATGAAGCTAGGGTTAGGGTTGAGCTGGGATGTGAACATGAGGCTAGGGTTAGGGATGAAGCTAGGGTTAGGGTTGAGCTGGGATGTGAACATGAGGCTAGGGTTAGGGTTGAGCTGGGATGTGAACATGAGGCTAGGGTTAGGGATGAGGCTAGGGTTAGGGATGAGGCTAGGGTTAGGGTTGAGCTGGGATGTGGACATGAGGCTAGGGTTAGGGATGAGGCTAGGGTTAGGGATGAAGCTAGGGTTAGGGTTGAGCTGGGATGTGGACATGAGGCTAGAGTTAGGGATGAGGCTAGGGTTAGGGATGAGGCTTGGGTTAGGGATGAGGCTTGGGCTAGGGTTGAACTGGGATGTGGACATGAGGCTAGGGTTAGGGATGAGGCTTGGGTTAGGGTTGAGCTGGGATGTGGACATGAGGCTAGGGTTAGGGATGAGGCTAGGGTTAGGGATGAGGCTTGGGTTAGGGTTGAGCTGGGATGTGGACATGAGGCTAGGGTTAGGGATGAGGCTAGGGTTAGGGATGAAGCTAGGGTTAGGGTTGAGCTGGGATGTGAACATGAGGCTAGGGTTAGGGATGAGGCTAGGGTTAGGGATGAAGCTAGGGTTAGGGTTGAGCTGGGATGTGGACATGAGGCTAGGGTTAGGGATGAAGCTAGGGTTAGGGTTGAGCTGGGATGTGAACATGAGGCTAGGGTTAGGGATGAGGCTTGGGTTAGGGTTGAGCTGGGATGTGAACATGAGGCTAGGGTTAGGGATGAAGCTAGGGTTAGGGATGAACTGGGATGTGAACATGAGGCTAGGGTTAGGGATGAGGCTAGGGTTAGGGATGAGGCTTGGGTTAGGGTTGAACTGGGATGTGGACATGAGGCTAGGGTTAGGGATGAGGCTAGGGTTAGGGTTGAGCTGGGATGTGGACATGAGAATAGGGTTAGGGATGAGGCTAGGGTTAGGGTTGAACTGGAATGTGGACATGAGGCTAGGGTTAGGGATGAGGCTAGGGTTAGGGATGAGCTGGGATGTGGACATGAGGCTAGGGTTAGGGATGAGGCTAGGGTTAGGGATGAAGCTAGGGTTAGGGTTGAGCTGGGATGTGAACATGAGGATAGGGTTAGGGATGAGGCTAGGGTTAGGGATGAGGCTAGGGTTAGGGTTGAGCTGGGATGTGGACATGAGGCTAGGGTTAGGGATGAGGCTAGGGTTAGGGATGAAGCTAGGGTTAGGGTTGAGCTGGGATGTGAACATGAGGCTAGGGTTAGGGATGAGGCTAGGGTTAGGGATGAAGCTAGGGTTAGGGTTGAGCTGGGATGTGGACATGAGGCTAGGGTTAGGGATGAGGCTAGGGTTAGGGATGAAGCTAGGGTTAGGGTTGAGCTGGGATGTGGACATGAGGCTAGGGTTAGGGATGAAGCTAGGGTTAGGGTTGAGCTGGGATGTGAACATGAGGCTAGGGTTAGGGATGAGGCTTGGGTTAGGGTTGAGCTGGGATGTGGACATGAGGCTAGGGTTAGGGATGAAGCTAGGGTTAGGGATGAGGCTTGGGTTAGGGTTGAACTGGGATGTGGACATGAGGCTAGGGTTAGGGATGAGGCTTGGGTTAGGGTTGAACTGGGATGTGGACATGAGGCTAGGGTTAGGGATGAAGCTAGGGTTAGGGATGAGGCTTGGGTTAGGGTTGAGCTGGGATGTGGACATGAGGCTAGGGTTAGGGATGAGGCTAGGGTTAGGGATGAGGCTTGGGTTAGGGATGAGGCTTGGGTTAGGGTTGAACTGGGATGTGGACATGAGGCTAGGGTTAGGGATGAGGCTAGGGTTAGGGATGAGGCTAGGGTTAGGGATGAGGCTTGGGTTAGGGTTGAGCTGGGATGTGGACATGAGGCTAGGGTTAGGGATGAGGCTAGGGTTAGGGATGAGGCTAGGGTTAGGGATGAGGCTTGGGTTAGGGTTGAGGCTAGGGTTAGGGATGAGGCTAGGGTTAGGGTTGAGCTGGGATGTGGACATGAGGCTAGGGTTAGGGATGAGGCTTGGGTTAGGGTTGAACTGGGATGTGGACATGAGGCTAGGGTTAGGGATGATGCTAGGGTTAGGGATGAGGCTTGGGTTAGGGTTGAGCTGGGATGTGGACATGAGGCTAGGGTTAGGGATGAGGCTAGGGTTAGGGATGAAGCTAGGGTTAGGGTTGAGCTGGGATGTGGACATGAGGCTAGAGTTAGGGATGAGGCTAGGGTTAGGGATGAGGCTTGGGTTAGGGATGAGGCTTGGGTTAGGGTTGAACTGGGATGTGGACATGAGGCTAGGGTTAGGGATGAGGCTAGGGTTAGGGATGAGGCTTGGGTTAGGGTTGAGCTGGGATGTGGACATGAGGCTAGGGTTAGGGATGAGGCTAGGGTTAGGGATGAGGCTTGGGTTAGGGTTGAGCTGGGATGTGGACATGAGGCTAGGGTTAGGGATGAGGCTAGGTTTAGGTTTAATGTCCCCTACAGTACCTACCTGTGGTTTGGAGAGGAGTAGGGTCAGGCACCATGATAGGGTTAGGGTCGGGGTTAGATTCAGGGTCAGGGTCAGGGTTAGGGTTGGGGTCAGGGTCAGGATCGGGGTTAGGGTCAGGGTTAGGGTCAGGGTCAGGGTTAGGGTCAGGGGGCAGTGATAGCGTTCCTACCTGTGGTATGGAGAGCAGTAGGGCCAGGCCCCAGGCCGTCATGATAGGGGTGTTCCAGCGCGACACGGACCCACCACGGTAGGCTTGCAGTGGGCAGCAGATGGCATAGTGCCGATCTACCGTCATGGCAACGATCATATAGGAGGACGCGAACATCCCTACGATCTGCAGGTACTTTACTGAGCGACACAGAAAATCCGGCCCCTTGAACCTTCCTGTGATGTCCCATACCAGCTGGGGAAGTACCTAAGGGACGGACAGGAAACAGGAGGATATTCAACTTTGCTATGTTAGATACTAGCATACTACTTAGAATCCATTAATCAATACATGATGCTAGTGTGGACATAGAAACAGAGTAGACTAGCTCCTAAAGCAATGGAATAAAAAATAATATTTATTTGAATGATCAGGCCATTTCCATTGTGTTTTGAGAACTGCGCCCAATCCACAACACAATGGTGGGCGAATGTGTGCTTAACTGACAGGTCCACACTCAATACATAAGTGCAGCCAGTATGTCAGTGCGTTAGAGGGTTGGGGAATAGTTGACTCATTCATATTGTTGTAATCAAAGCCATTAGTAAACATACTAGAGTGGTCATGCTAGCTAGCTGCACCGTAACAATATGTCCTCATTACATAGATCACTCATAGGCTACTGATGTTGAGTGCACCAATGTGGTGCCTAGCAACCAGAACAGGGTTGGGATCAATCTCAAGAAAACTGGAGTCGACTCCATACCCTGAGGTGTCAGTCTCACCTGGAACAGCGCCACCACCAGGTCAGCAAGACACAGGTTGACCATGAACAGGTGCATGGGAGCGTTTTGTTTCCTCCTGCGAAGCAGCACCCACAGTACAAAGCCGTTTCCCAGGGTAGTCAGGGCCAGTACCAGGCCCAGCACCCCTATCTCGGCCCGGGCCAGGCCCAGATCCCTCACCCTGGGCTGGGGTAAGGCTTGGGGCGTGGTGGTTGAGGCGTTCTCTGGGATAATCCAATAGTAGGACCCTGCGCCTCCATGAGAACTGTTGAGGGACGTGAAGTCGGAGAAGAGGGAGGAAGTGAGGTTGTTTCTTCCTGCCGTCGCAGATGTCAGAGAGGAGTGGCCTAATCCATCCCAACCCGTTTTCTCTGAGATACTTTCCATGCCTAAGTAATAACAAAAATAAAACAACAGAAACCTTAGAAAAATAATAATGATAAAATCGCTTCCTGAGTTTGTTTGTGGAGGGAGAGGGCACAGAGGGCCTGTAGAAATAACCGAGTGCTAAATCCCAACTCCGGTCTCTACAAGGAGCATGCGAGTCACAAGCTTACCTTGTTTGTTTACGTTAAAATAAACATTTTGGGTTAAGATCTGATAGTAAACCATTGGTTTGTTAGTTTGGGATAATCCCATTTTTATTCAATTATATTCAATTGCCCCCCAATTTGCTGGACAGACGAGTTGTCTTACTATCCCTCTCCCCTTCCTTCCTACGTCTTATCACTGTCTCTGTCCAGACATCTTGTCAAAACTTCTGCCATCTTTCATTGACTTCTTCCAAGGTCAATATAACAGGCACAAACTCTGTGATTTTGGGAATAGAGCTTCATGCTTCTAGCAAGGAAATGGAAGAGCGAGAGAGACAGAGAGAGAGAGAGAGAGAGAGAGAGAGAGAGACAGAGGGAGAGTGAGTGAGTGAGTGAGTGAGTGAGTGAGTGAGTGAGTGAGTGAGTGAGTGAGACAGCGAGACAAAGAGTGAGAGAGAGAGAGAGATATATATATATAGAGCGATAGAGACAGCAAGAGAGAGACAGAGTACTAAAATAGGCCCCATTAGGACCAGCGCAGACTCTTTGTTTCATTGATTGTGATCTTCCTGGTAGGTTTTGTCATGAAGATTTAAATAACTTTTACAGGGCATTTCATTGTCTTGTTATAAAACAAACATTTGACGGCCTTATCATTCATCACCATTAACACAAAAATATTATGTTTGAACAATACAGTCAAACACAATATTTAATCAAACAAGTCAAATATTGTCATGTGATTCAACTTTTCAACGTATTGCATATTTCCTGTCAGTGTGTATGTAGGTCAGTAAAGCTGTGCTTTTATGGAACACTTCTACAGTATAGACGGGTTGGTTGTTTAGCAATTAAATCAAGGTGTACTATGGGACGAAATAGAACAGGTTGGCTTCAATTATTGACAACATGTAAGCTATATTTTGTCTCCAATGTTAATCGAAAACATAAATAAATTAGCACAATTAGCACTTGTTTGTCAAATACATTGTTACAGATGTTGGTTATCTAGATAGCGAATGTTAGTCATATTAACATTGATATGAAATCAGTCAAAACATCCAGAATCACAACAACAGGCTGACGTCTGCGCTATGGAAGTGCGCACATCGTTTTTGTGATGTTGTCAGCTAACCCATCTATGTCTGTTGGTAACAGTTCCACAGTGTTGGTAACAGTTCTACAGTGTTGGTAACAGTTCTACAGTGTTGGTAACAGTTCCACAGTGTTGGTAACAGTTCTACAGTGTTGGTAACAGTTCTACCGTGTTGGTAACAGTTCTACAGTGTTGGTAACAGTTCCACAGTGTTGGTAACAGTTCTACAGTGTTGGTAAAAGTTATACAGTGTTGGTGTAACGGTCTGAGTGTAGTGGGTGAGGAGTCAGGCGCAGGAAGCAGAGAGTTCAGGGGAGTGCTATTTTAATGCACTGAGAAACGCTGAGCATAAGCCAACCCTCACAAAAACACAGGGCGTACTGAACAAACAAATGCCCCAAACAGGGGGACTTAAACTGTCCAGGGAAAAACCCACAAAATGGGAAAACACAAAACCCATAGACGTGCACACAAGTACACTAAACAGATGGTCACAATAATTAATCCCGCACAAGGAACCCTGCGGGCCGGCTGACTAATAAAGCCTTACTACCTAACTCAAAACAGGTGCACACAATCAACACATAAGGAGGGGGAGGAAATAATCAGTAGCAGCTAGTAGGCCGGCGACGACGACCGCCGAGCGCCACCCGAACGGGAAGGGGAGTGTCCTTCGGTCGGAGTCGTGACAGTTGGTAAAAGTTCCAAAGTGTGTATGTTGGTAACAGTTCCACAGTGTTGGTAACAGTTCTACAGTGTTGGTAACAGTTCCACAGTGTTGGTAACAGTTCTACAATGTTGGTAACAGTTCCACAGTGTTGATAACAGTTCTACAGTGTTGGTAACCATTCTACAGTGTTGGTAACAGTTCCACAGTGTTGGTAACAGTTCCACAATGTTGGTAACAGTTCTACAGTGTTGGCAACAGTTCTACAGTGCGTCTGTTGGTAACAGTTCCACAGTGTTGGTAACAGTTCTACAGTGTTGGTAACAGTTCCACAGTGTTGGTAACAGTTCTACAGTGTTGGTAACAGTTCCAAGCTTTTGCTAACAGTTCTACAGTGTTGGTAACAGTTCCACAGTGTTGGTAACCATTCTACAGTGTTGGTAACCATTCTACAGTGTTGGTAACAGTTCCACAGTGTTGGTAACAGTTCCACAGTGTGTCTGGTGGTAACAGTTCCACCATGTGTCTGGTGGTAACAGTTCTGCAGTGTGTCTGTTGGTGACAGTTCTACAGTGTGTCTGTTGGTAACAGTTCCAAAGTGTTGGTAACAGTTTACAGTGTTGGTAACAGTTCTACAGTGTTGGAAACAGTTCTACAGTGTTGATAACAGTTCTATAGGGTGTCTGTTGGTAACAGGTCTACGGTGTGTCTGTTGGTGACAGTTCTACAGTGTGTCTGTTGGCAATAGTTCCACAGTGTTGTTAACAGTTCTACAGTGTGTCTGTTGGTAATAGTTCCACAGTGTTGGTAACAGTTCTACAGTGTGTCTGTTGGTAACAGTTCTACAATGTTGGTAACAGTTCTACAATGTGTCTATTGGTAACAGTTCCACAGTGTTGGTAACAGTTATACATTGTGTATGTTGGTAACAGTTCCACAGTGTTGGTAACAGTTCTACAGTGTGTATGTTGGTAACAGTTCCACAGTGTTGGTAACAGTTCCACAGTGTTGGTAACAGTTCCACCATGTGTCTGTTGGTAACAGTTCTGCAGTGTG
Organism: Oncorhynchus nerka; assembly: GCF_034236695.1. Lineage (NCBI taxonomy): Eukaryota > Metazoa > Chordata > Actinopteri > Salmoniformes > Salmonidae > Oncorhynchus > Oncorhynchus nerka. The sequence goes on from NC_088402.1 coordinate 82,520,161, forward strand.
TCTGTTGGTGACAGTTCTACAGTGTGTCTGTTGGTAACAGTTCCAAAGTGTTGGTAACAGTTTACAGTGTTGGTAACAGTTCTACAGTGTTGGAAACAGTTCTACAGTGTTGATAACAGTTCTATAGGGTGTCTGTTGGTAACAGGTCTACTGTGTGTCTGTTGGTGACAGTTCTACAGTGTGTCTGTTGGCAATAGTTCCACAGTGTTGTTAACAGTTCTACAGTGTGTCTGTTGGTAACAGTTCTACAATGTTGGTAACAGTTCTACAGTGTGTCTATTGGTAACAGTTCCACAGTGTTGGTAACAGTTCCAAAGTGTGTCTGTTGGTAACAGTTCTACAGTGTGTCTGTTGGTAACAGTTCTACCGTGTTGGTAACAGTTATATTTTGTGTATGTTGGTAACAGTTCCACAGTGTTGGTAACAGTTCCAAAGTGTGTCTGTTGGTAACAGTTCTACTGTGTGTCTGTTGGTGACAGTTCTACAGTGTTGGTAACAGTTTTACAGTGTTGGTAACAGTTCTACAGGGTGTCTGTTGGTAACAGTTCTACAGTGTGTCTGTTGGTGACAGTTCTACAGTGTTGGTAACAGTTTTACAGTGTTGGTAACAGTTCTACAGGGTGTCTGTTGGTAACAGTTCTACAGTGTTGGTAACAGTTCTACAGTGTGTCTGTTGGTGACAGTTCTACAGTGTGTCTGTTGGTAACAGTTTTACAGTGTTGGTAACATTTTTACAGTGTTGGTAACAGTTCTACAGTGAGTCTGTTGGTAACAGTTCCAAAGTGTGTCTGTTGGTAACAGTTCTACAGTGTTGGTAACAGTTCTACAGTGTGTCTGTTGGTAACAGTTCCACAGTCTTGGTAATTGTTCTACAGTTTTGGTAATAGTTCCACGGTGTTGGTAACAGTTCCACAGTGTTGGGAGCAGTTCTACAGTTTTGGTAACAGTTCTACAGTGTGTCTGTTGGTAACAGTTCCACAGTGTAGGTAACAGGTCTAGGTAACAGGTCCACTGGGTTGGTAACAGTTCTTCATTGTTCATAACAGTTCTACTCTGTTGGTAACAGTTCTACAGTGTGTCTGTTGGTAACAGTTCCACAGTGTTGGTAACAGTTCTACAGTGTGTCTGTTGGTAACAGTTCTACAGTGTTGATAACAGTTCTACAGTGTGTCTGTTGGTAACAGTTCCACAGTGTTGGTAACAGTTCTACAGTGTTGATAACAGTTCTACAGTGTGTCTGTTGGTAACAGTTCCACAGTGTTGGTAACAGTTCTACAGTGTTGATAACAGTTCTACAGTGTGTCTGTTGGTAACAGTTCCACAGTGTTGATAACAGTTCTACAGTGTGTCTGTTGGTAACAGTTCCACAGTGTTGGTAACAGTTCTACAGTGTGTCTGTTGGTAACAGTTCCACAGTGTTGATAACAGTTCTACAGTGTGTCTGTTGGTAACAGTTCTACAGTGTGTATGCTGGTAACAGTTCCACAGTGTTGGTAACAGTGCCACAGTGTTGGTGACAGTTATTTAGTGTTGGTAACAATTCTACACTGGTCTGTCTGTCTAACTCTCTCCTTCTGTCTGACATAAATCCTGCTTTCAGTTGTTTTCATTCTCATACTTTCCCCGGCTTGATATGACTTCTTCTCCCTCTATCCCACTCTCTCTGTATCCCTCTCTCCCTCTCTCTTTCTCCGTATCCCTCTATCTCCCGCTCTCTCCCTCTATCCCCCCGTCTCTCTCTCTCTCTCTCTCTCTCTATCCTTCTCTGCCTGTATCCCTCTCTATCTCTATCCCTCTATCCTTCGCTCTCATAATCTTTCTCATCCCTCGTTTATACCCCATACATTCCTCCTCTCCCTCTCTTTTTTCTCTCTCATGTTCTTTCTCTCTCTCTTTTTTCTCTCTCTTGCCTTCCTATGTTCACATTCTTTCTCTCCCCTCCAATCACACCCTCTCTTGACTTGATCCCAATAAAATCCAGTTTATTTTCTCCCATGTATAAATAAATAGCACAAAAGTAAATATAATTGATATGAATGAAACTGACAATTTGAGAAACAGAGTCGTGGGATAGGGAGACCAAATAAACAGACAGACAGAGAGAGAGAGAGAGAGAGAGAGAGAGAGAGAGAGAGAGAGAGAGAGAGAGAGAGAGAGTGCTGAGAGTATGGGTAGAGGGAGCGTAGTGGCAGCTGAGGCAAGCTACCCAGATTAGATGTAAGAATAACAGAATAGGTGAAGACAGATGAAAGATAAGGCAGGTGGAGGAGAAGGTGGACAATCAAACAAGAAGAAGAAGAAGAAGAAGAAGAAGAAGAAGGGACAGGTAACTAGGTCATAATAGTTCTAGAATTACCATGGTGACAACAGGTGTGACATGACTGATGTTATCAGGAAGTGGGATGTAAAATCCATCTGAATATACGTTTTATATACCGGTATTTATTTACATGTATATAACCTTTCTTTAACCAGGCGAGTCAGTTAAGAATCACTAGTTATTTACAATAACAGACTACCTGGGTATAATACTCACTTTGAGAGTAGGGAGGTCAGGTTGTTCTGGAAATATATATTTGGAAACGTACATAGCTCCACTCATATTATTTCTTAATTGGGTATGACTAACAAGAAATTACAAGGTTTGCAATCAGTTCTACAACAGCCACTTAATGGGCAATTTGCTGCTAGAAATAATGTTTATACTGCCTGGTAAGCGTGATAATACAGCATGACTTATTCTTCTAAAGTGTTACCAACTGTCCTGCTCTCTGCCAAAGGAATGTATCTGTAGAGAAGACCTGGGTTCAAATACTATTTGAAATATTTCAAATACTTTGAGCTTTTGCACTATACTGTCTAGATTACCAGATGGGCAGGGTTTAACGTTTTGGGTATATTATATTGGTCCATTAAGCCAGACAAGTTTAATCAAGTACAGATAAAGTATTTGAAATGATTTAAAATAGTATTTGAACCCAGGTCAGCTGTAGAGGCGTGACAACGCAACACAGCTGCATCGCTCTAACCTTGGCCCATGGGCTGGCCCACTCTGCTCAGCAGGCAGGGAGTGATTAAGAGAGAAGAAGAAGAGCAGAACCAGTCTCTTTCTCTCTGAAGTGTGGGTGTGTGTGCGCGTGCACGTTCGTACATCTGTGTGTTTGTGTGTGTGTGTGTGTGTGTGTGTGTGTGTGTGTGTGTGTGTGTGTGTGTGTGTGTGTGTGTGTGTGTGTGTGTGTGTGTGTGTGTGTGTGTGTGAGTGCACGCCCGTGTGTGTGTGGTACAATATGCGTATGTGGCAATATCAGGATAAAGTGACAGTTTAAAATCAGCAAGGGGGGCACAATTTTGGAGGGTTCTTGCGTTGGAATTATTTTGAATCCTGCTTATATCACGCAAAACCACAATAAACATCAAGTTCATATGCCGAAACTCCAAGACCATTGATTGAGTACTTTTTGATATAACAGCCTATAAGCCTATCTCCACTGGACTGTGTCAGCACAATGGACAGCACCGTACACACTAAAGCCGTTATGGTCATTAATAGAGGCTACGAGAGAGATACAGCTTACGTGAATGCAGCCCTACCGTCAGATGTCTTACCAAAATAATTCAAACTAAATGCTGACAGTAGTAGCCAAGTTATTTATGCATGCAAACAAAAATACTGAATAGCGGTTTGGCTTAGAGTACTGACAAGCTGTGAACGAATGAATGCGAAGAGAACATAACAGCCATAGCAAGTCAGTCTAGTAAACAAAATATTACATTGATAAAGGCATTACAAAATCTACTATACATTTAGTTACATGAACAGTAAACAAAAACAACTAAAAGAAGGTGAATGGAGATCCAAATAACCAAAACACAGTCTACAGACTACTACAGTGTGATACAGCCCACAGACTACTACAGTGTGATACAGCCCACAGACTACTACAGTGTGATACAGCCCACAGACTACTACAGTGAGACACAGCCCACAGCCTACTACAGTGAGACACAGCCCACAGCCTACTACAGTGAGACACAGCCCACAGCCTACTACAGTGAGACACAGCCCACAGACTACTACAGTGTGATACAGCCCACAGACTACTACAGTGTGATACAGCCCACAGACTACTACAGTGAGACACAGCCCACAGCCTACTACAGTGAGACACAGCCCACAGCCTACTACAGTGAGACACAGCCCACAGCCTACTACAGTGAGACACAGCCCACAGACTACTACAGTGTGATACAGCCCACAGACTACTACAGTGAGACACAGCCCACAGCCTACTACAGTGAGACACAGCCCACAGACTACTACAGTGTGATACAGCCCACAGCCTACTACAGTGAGACACAGCCCACAGCCTACTACAGTGAGACACAGCCCACAGACTACTACAGTGTGATACAGCCCACAGCCTACTACAGTGAGACACAGCCCACAGCCTACTACAGTGAGACACAGCCCACAGACTACTACAGTGTGATACAGCCCACAGACTACTACAGTGTGATACAGCCCACAGACTACTACAGTGTGATACAGCCCACAGACTACTACAGTGAGATACAGCCCGCAGACTACTACAGTGTGATACAGCCCACAGACTACTACAGTGAGACACAGCCCGCAGACTACTACAGTGTGATACAGCCCGCAGACTACTACAGTGTGATACAGCCCACAGACTACTACAGTGAGATACAGCCCGCAGACTACTACAGTGTGATACAGCCCACAGACTACTACAGTGAGACACAGCCCGCAGACTACTACAGTGAGACACAGCCCGCAGACTACTACAGTGTGATACAGCCCACAGACTACTACAGTGAGACACAGCCCGCAGACTACTACAGTGAGACACAGCCCGCAGACTACTACAGTGAGACACAGCCCACAGACTACTACAGTGAGATACAGCCCGCAGACTACAACAGTGAGACACAGCCCACAGACTACTACAGTGAGACACAGCGCACAGACTACTACAGTGAGACACAGCCCACAGACTACTACAGTGAGACACAGCCCGCAGACTACAACAGTGAGACACAGCCCACAGACTACTACAGTGAGACACAGCGCACAGACTACTACAGTGAGACACAGCCCACAGACTACTACAGTGAGACACAGCGCACAGACTACTACAGTGAGACACAGCCCACAGACTACTACAGTGAGACACAGCCCGCAGACTACAACAGTGAGACACAGCCCACAGACTACTACAGTGAGACACAGCCCACAGACTACTACAGTGAGACACAGCCCACAGACTACTACAGTGAGACACAGCCTACAGTCTACTACAGTGAGATACAGCCCACAGACTACTACAGTGAGACACAGCCCACAACCTACTACAGTGAGACACAGCCTACAGTCTACTACAGTCAGACACAGCCCACAGACTACTACAGTGAGACACAGCCCACAGACTACTACAGTGAGATACAGCCCACAGACTACTACAGTGAGATACAGCCCACAGCCTACTACAGTGAGACACAGCCCACAGACTACTACAGTGAGATACAGCCCACAGACTACTACAGTGAGACACAGCCCACAGACTACTACAGTGAGACACAGCCCACAACCTACTACAGTGAGACACAGCCCACAACCTACTACAGTGAGACACAGCCCACAGACTACTACAGTGAGACACAGCCCGCAGACTACAACAGTGAGACACAGCCCACAGACTACTACAGTGAGACACAGCCCACAGACTACTACAGTGAGACACAGCCCACAGACTACTACAGTGAGACACAGCCTACAGTCTACTACAGTGAGATACAGCCCACAGACTACTACAGTGAGACACAGCCCACAACCTACTACAGTGAGACACAGCCTACAGTCTACTACAGTCAGACACAGCCCACAGACTACTACAGTGAGACACAGCCCACAGACTACTACAGTGAGATACAGCCCACAGACTACTACAGTGAGAAACAGCCCACAGCCTACTACAGTGAGACACAGCCCACAGACTACTACAGTGAGATACAGCCCACAGACTACTACAGTGAGACACAGCCCACAGACTACTACAGTGAGACACAGCCCACAACCTACTACAGTGAGACACAGCCCACAACCTACTACAGTGAGACACAGCCCACAGACTACTACAGTGAGACACAGCCCACAACCTACTACAGTGAGACACAGCCCACAGACTACTACAGTGAGACACAGCCCACAACCTACTACAGTGAGACACAGCCCACAGACTACTACAGTGAGACACAGCCCACAACCTACTACAGTGAGACACAGCCCACAACCTACTACAGTGAGATACAGCCCACAGACTACTACAGTGAGACACAGCCCACAGACTACTACAGTGAGACACAGCCTACAGTGAGACACAGCCCGCAGACTACAACAGTGAGACACAGCCCACAGACTACTACAGTGAGACACAGCCCACAGACCACTACAGTGAGACACAGCCCACAGACTACTACAGTGAGACACAGCCTACAGTCTACTACAGTGAGACACAGCCCACAGACTACTACAGTGTGATACAGCCCACAGCCTACTACAGTGAGACACAGCCCACAGCCTACTACAGTGAGACACAGCCCACAGACTACTACAGTGTGATACAGCCCACAGCCTACTACAGTGAGACACAGCCCACAGCCTACTACAGTGAGACACAGCCCACAGACTACTACAGTGTGATACAGCCCACAGACTACTACAGTGTGATACAGCCCACAGACTACTACAGTGTGATACAGCCCACAGACTACTACAGTGAGATACAGCCCGCAGACTACTACAGTGTGATACAGCCCACAGACTACTACAGTGAGACACAGCCCGCAGACTACTACAGTGTGATACAGCCCGCAGACTACTACAGTGTGATACAGCCCACAGACTACTACAGTGAGATACAGCCCGCAGACTACTACAGTGTGATACAGCCCACAGACTACTACAGTGAGACACAGCCCGCAGACTACTACAGTGAGACACAGCCCGCAGACTACTACAGTGTGATACAGCCCACAGACTACTACAGTGAGACACAGCCCGCAGACTACTACAGTGAGACACAGCCCGCAGACTACTACAGTGAGACACAGCCCACAGACTACTACAGTGAGATACAGCCCGCAGACTACAACAGTGAGACACAGCCCACAGACTACTACAGTGAGACACAGCGCACAGACTACTACAGTGAGACACAGCCCACAGACTACTACAGTGAGACACAGCCCGCAGACTACAACAGTGAGACACAGCCCACAGACTACTACAGTGAGACACAGCGCACAGACTACTACAGTGAGACACAGCCCACAGACTACTACAGTGAGACACAGCGCACAGACTACTACAGTGAGACACAGCCCACAGACTACTACAGTGAGACACAGCCCGCACTACAACAGAGACACAGCCCACAGACTACTACAGTGAGACACAGCCCACAGACTACTACAGTGAGACACAGCCCACAGACTACTACAGTGAGACACAGCCCACAGCCTACTACAGTGAGACACAGCCCACAGACTACTACAGTGAGACACAGCCTACAGTGAGACACAGCCCACAGACTACTACAGTGAGACACAGCCCACAGACTACTACAGTGAGACACAGCCCACAGCCTACTACAGTGAGACACAGCCCACAGACTACTACAGTGAGACACAGCCTACAGTGAGACACAGCCCACAGACTACTACAGTGAGACACAGCCCACAGACTACTACAGTGAGATACAGCCCACAGACTACTACAGTGAGACACAGCCCACAACCTACTACAGTGAGACACAGCCTACAGTCTACTACAGTCAGACACAGCCCACAGACTACTACAGTGAGACACAGCCCACAGACTACTACAGTGAGATACAGCCCACAGACTACTACAGTGAGATACAGCCCACAGCCTACTACAGTGAGACACAGCCCACAGACTACTACAGTGAGATACAGCCCACAGACTACTACAGTGAGACACAGCCCACAGACTACTACAGTGAGACACAGCCCACAACCTACTACAGTGAGACACAGCCCACAACCTACTACAGTGAGACACAGCCCACAGACTACTACAGTGAGACACAGCCCGCAGACTACAACAGTGAGACACAGCCCACAGACTACTACAGTGAGACACAGCCCACAGACTACTACAGTGAGACACAGCCCACAGACTACTACAGTGAGACACAGCCTACAGTCTACTACAGTGAGATACAGCCCACAGACTACTACAGTGAGACACAGCCCACAACCTACTACAGTGAGACACAGCCTACAGTCTACTACAGTCAGACACAGCCCACAGACTACTACAGTGAGACACAGCCCACAGACTACTACAGTGAGATACAGCCCACAGACTACTACAGTGAGAAACAGCCCACAGCCTACTACAGTGAGACACAGCCCACAGACTACTACAGTGAGATACAGCCCACAGACTACTACAGTGAGACACAGCCCACAGACTACTACAGTGAGACACAGCCCACAACCTACTACAGTGAGACACAGCCCACAACCTACTACAGTGAGACACAGCCCACAGACTACTACAGTGAGACACAGCCCACAACCTACTACAGTGAGACACAGCCCACAGACTACTACAGTGAGACACAGCCCACAACCTACTACAGTGAGACACAGCCCACAGACTACTACAGTGAGACACAGCCCACAACCTACTACAGTGAGACACAGCCCACAACCTACTACAGTGAGATACAGCCCACAGACTACTACAGTGAGACACAGCCCACAGACTACTACAGTGAGACACAGCCTACAGTGAGACACAGCCCGCAGACTACAACAGTGAGACACAGCCCACAGACTACTACAGTGAGACACAGCCCACAGACCACTACAGTGAGACACAGCCCACAGACTACTACAGTGAGACACAGCCTACAGTCTACTACAGTGAGATACAGCCCACAGACTACTACAGTGAGACACAGCCCACAACCTACTACAGTGAGACACAGCCTACAGTCTACTACAGTCAGACACAGCCCACAGACTACTACAGTGAGACACAGCCCACAGACTACTACAGTGAGATACAGCCCACAGACTACTACAGTGAGATACAGCCCACAGACTACTACCGTGAGACACAGCCCACAACCTACTACAGTGAGACACAGCCCACAGACTACTACAGTGAGATACAGCCCACAGACTACTACAGTGAGACACAGCCCACAACCTACTACAGTGAGACACAGCCCACAGACTACTACAGTGAGATACAGCCCACAGACTACTACAGTGAGACACAGCCCACAGACTACTACAGTGAGACACAGCCCACAACCTACTACAGTGAGACACAGCCCACAACCTACTACAGTGAGACACAGCCCACAGACTACTACAGTGAGACACAGCCCACAACCTACTACAGTGAGACACAGCCCACAGACTACTACAGTGAGACACAGCCCACAACCTACTACAGTGAGACACAGCCCACAGACTACTACAGTGAGACACAGCCCACAACCTACTACAGTGAGACACAGCCCACAACCTACTACAGTGAGATACAGCCCACAGACTACTACAGTGAGACACAGCCCACAGACTACTACAGTGAGACACAGCCTACAGTGAGACACAGCCCACAGACTACAACAGTGAGACACAGCCCACAGACTACTACAGTGAGACACAGCCCACAGACTACTACAGTGAGACACAGCCCACAGACTACTACAGTGAGACACAGCCTACAGTCTACTACAGTGAGATACAGCCCACAGACTACTACAGTGAGACACAGCCCACAACCTACTACAGTGAGACACAGCCTACAGTCTACTACAGTCAGACACAGCCCACAGACTACTACAGTGAGACACAGCCCACAGACTACTACAGTGAGATACAGCCCACAGACTACTACAGTGAGATACAGCCCACAGACTACTACCGTGATACACAGCCCACAACCTACTACAGTGAGACACAGCCCACAGACTACTACAGTGAGATACAGCCCACAGACTACTACAGTGAGACACAGCCCACAACCTACTACAGTGAGACACAGCCCACAGACTACTACAGTGAGATACAGCCCACAGACTACTACAGTGAGACACAGCCCACAGACTACTACAGTGAGACACAGCCCACAACCTACTACAGTGAGACACAGCCCACAACCTACTACAGTGAGACACAGCCCACAGACTACTACAGTGAGACACAGCCCACAACCTACTACAGTGAGACACAGCCCACAGACTACTACAGTGAGACACAGCCCACAACCTACTACAGTGAGACACAGCCCACAGACTACTACAGTGAGACACAGCCCACAACCTACTACAGTGAGACACAGCCCACAACCTACTACAGTGAGATACAGCCCACAGACTACTACAGTGAGACACAGCCCACAGACTACTACAGTGAGACACAGCCTACAGTGAGACACAGCCCACAGACTACTACAGTGAGACACAGCCCGCAGACTACAACAGTGAGACACAGCCCACAGACTACTACAGTGAGACACAGCCCACAGACTACTACAGTGAGACACAGCCCACATACTACTACAGTGAGACACAGCCTACAGTCTACTACAGTGAGATACAGCCCACAGACTACTACAGTGAGACACAGCCCACAACCTACTACAGTGAGACACAGCCTACAGTCTACTACAGTCAGACACAGCCCACAGACTACTACAGTGAGACACAGCCCACAGACTACTACAGTGAGATACAGCCCACAGACTACTACAGTGAGATACAGCCCACAGACTACTACAGTGAGACACAGCCCACAACCTACTACAGTGAGACACAGCCCACAGACTACTACAGTGAGATACAGCCCACAGACTACTACAGTGAGACACAGCCCACAGACTACTACAGTGAGACACAGCCCACAACCTACTACAGTGAGACACAGCCCACAACCTACTACAGTGAGACACAGCCCACAGACTACTACAGTGAGACACAGCCCACAACCTACTACAGTGAGACACAGCCCACAGACTACTACAGTGAGACACAGCCCACAACCTACTACAGTGAGACACAGCCCACAGACTACTACAGTGAGACACAGCCCACAACCTACTACAGTGAGATACAGCCCACAGACTACTACAGTGAGACACAGCCCACAGACTACTACAGTGAGACACAGCCTACAGTGAGACACAGCCCACAGACTACTACAGTGAGACACAGCCTACAGTGAGACACAGCCCACAGACTACTACAGTGAGATACAGCCCACAAACTACTACAGTGAGACACAGCCTACAGTGAGACACAGCCCACAGACTACTACAGTGAGACACAGCCCACAGCCTACTACAGTGAGACACAGCCCACAGACTACTACAGTGAGACACAGCCCACAGACTACTACAGTGAGACACAGTCCACAACCTACTACAGTGAGACACAGCCCACAGCCTACTACAGTGAGATACAGCCTACAGCCTACTACAGTGAGACACAGCCCACAGACTACTACAGTGAGGCACAGCCTACAGCCTACTACAGTGAGACACAGCCTACAGCCTACTACAGTGAGATACAGCCCACAGCCTACTACAGTGAGACACAGCCCACAGACTACTACAGTGAGACACAGCCTACAGTGAGACACAGCCCACAGACTACTACAGTGAGACACAGCCTACAGTGAGACACAGCCTATAGCCTACTACAGTGAGACACAGCCCACAGCCTACTACAGTGAGACACAGCCCACAGCCTACTACAGTGAGATAGAGCCCACAGCCTACTACAGTGAGACACAGCCCACAGACTACTACAGTGAGATACAGCCTACAGCCTACTACAGTGAGACACAGCCCACAGCCTACTACAGTGAGATACAGCCCACAGACTACTACAGTGAGACACAGCCCACAGCCTACTACAGTGAGACACAGCCCACAGACTACTACAGTGAGACATAGCCCACAGCCTACTACAGTGAGATACAGCCCACAGACTACTACAGTGAGATACAGCCTACTACAGTGAGACACAGCCTACAGCCCACAGCCTACTACAGTGAGATACAGCCTACAGCCTACTACAGTGAGGCAGCCTACAGCCTACTACAGTGAGATACAGCCCACAGCCTACTACAGTGAGACACAGCCCACAGACTACTACAGTGAGATACAGCCCACAGACTACTACAGTGAGACACAGCCTACAGTGAGACACAGCCCACAGACTACTACAGTGAGACACAGCCCACAGCCTACTACAGTGAGACACAGCCCACAGACTACTACAGTGAGACACAGCCTACAGTGAGACACAGCCCACAGACTACTAGAGTGAGACACAGCCCACAGACTACTACAGTGAGACACAGCCCACAACCTACTACAGTGAGACACAGCCCACAGCCTACTACAGTGAGATACAGCCTACAGCCTACTACAGTGAGACACAGCCCACAGACTACTACAGTGAGATACAGCCTACAGCCTACTACAGTGAGACACAGCCTACAGCCTACTACAGTGAGATACAGCCCACAGCCTACTACAGTGAGACACAGCCCACAGACTACTACAGTGAGACACAGCCTACAGTGAGACACAGCCCACAGACTACTACAGTGAGACACAGCCTACAGTGAGACACAGCCTACAGCCTACTACAGTGAGACACAGCCCACAGCCTACTACAGTGAGACACAGCCCACAGCCTACTACAGTGAGATACAGCCCACAGCTTACTACAGTGAGACACAGCCCACAGACTACTACAGTGAGATACAGCCTACAGCCTACTACAGTGAGACACAGCCCACAGCCTACTACAGTGAGATACAGCCCACAGCCTACTACAGTGAGACACAGCCCACAGACTACTACAGTGAGATACAGCCTACAGCCTACTACAGTGAGACACAGCCCACAGCCTACTACAGTGAGATACAGCCCACAGACTACTACAGTGAGACACAGCCTACAGTCTACTACAGTGAGATACAGCCCACAGACTACTACAGTGAGACACAGCCCACAACCTACTACAGTGAGACACAGCCTACAGTCTACTACAGTCAGACACAGCCCACAGACTACTACAGTGAGACACAGCCCACAGACTACTACAGTGAGATACAGCCCACAGACTACTACAGTGAGAAACAGCCCACAGCCTACTACAGTGAGACACAGCCCACAGACTACTACAGTGAGATACAGCCCACAGACTACTACAGTGAGACACAGCCCACAGACTACTACAGTGAGACACAGCCCACAACCTACTACAGTGAGACACAGCCCACAACCTACTACAGTGAGACACAGCCCACAGACTACTACAGTGAGACACAGCCCACAACCTACTACAGTGAGACACAGCCCACAACCTACTACAGTGAGACACAGCCCACAGACTACTACAGTGAGACACAGCCCACAACCTACTACAGTGAGACACAGCCCACAACCTACTACAGTGAGATACAGCCCACAGACTACTACAGTGAGACACAGCCCACAGACTACTACAGTGAGACACAGCCTACAGTGAGACACAGCCCACAGACTACTACAGTGAGACACAGCCCGCAGACTACAACAGTGAGACACAGCCCACAGACTACTACAGTGAGACACAGCCCACAGACTACTACAGTGAGACACAGCCCACAGACTACTACAGTGAGACACAGCCTACAGTCTACTACAGTGAGATACAGCCCACAGACTACTACAGTGAGACACAGCCCACAACCTACTACAGTGAGACACAGCCTACAGTCTACTACAGTCAGACACAGCCCACAGACTACTACAGTGAGACACAGCCCACAGACTACTACAGTGAGATACAGCCCACAGACTACTACAGTGAGATACAGCCCACAGACTACTACCGTGAGACACAGCCCACAACCTACTACAGTGAGACACAGCCCACAGACTACTACAGTGAGATACAGCCCACAGACTACTACAGTGAGACACAGCCCACAACCTACTACAGTGAGACACAGCCCACAGACTACTACAGTGAGATACAGCCCACAGACTACTACAGTGAGACACAGCCCACAGACTACTACAGTGAGACACAGCCCACAACCTACTACAGTGAGACACAGCCCACAACCTACTACAGTGAGACACAGCCCACAGACTACTACAGTGAGACACAGCCCACAACCTACTACAGTGAGACACAGCCCACAGACTACTACAGTGAGACACAGCCCACAACCTACTACAGTGAGACACAGCCCACAGACTACTACAGTGAGACACAGCCCACAACCTACTACAGTGAGACACAGCCCACAACCTACTACAGTGAGATACAGCCCACAGACTACTACAGTGAGACACAGCCCACAGACTACTACAGTGAGACACAGCCTACAGTGAGACACAGCCCACAGACTGCTACAGTGAGACACAGCCCGCAGACTACAACAGTGAGACACAGCCCACAGACTACTACAGTGAGACACAGCCCACAGACTACTACAGTGAGACACAGCCCACATACTACTACAGTGAGACACAGCCTACAGTCTACTACAGTGAGATACAGCCCACAGACTACTACAGTGAGACACAGCCCACAACCTACTACAGTGAGACACAGCCTACAGTCTACTACAGTCAGACACAGCCCACAGACTACTACAGTGAGACACAGCCCACAGACTACTACAGTGAGATACAGCCCACAGACTACTACAGTGAGATACATCCCACAGACTACTACAGTGAGACACAGCCCACAACCTACTACAGTGAGACACAGCCCACAGACTACTACAGTGAGATACAGCCCACAGACTACTACAGTGAGACACAGCCCACAGACTACTACAGTGAGACACAGCCCACAACCTACTACAGTGAGACACAGCCCACAACCTACTACAGTGAGACACAGCCCACAGACTACTACAGTGAGACACAGCCCACAACCTACTACAGTGAGACACAGCCCACAGACTACTACAGTGAGACACAGCCCACAACCTACTACAGTGAGACACAGCCCACAGACTACTACAGTGAGACACAGCCCACAACCTACTACAGTGAGACACAGCCCACAACCTACTACAGTGAGATACAGCCCACAGACTACTACAGTGAGACACAGCCCACAGACTACTACAGTGAGACACAGCCTACAGTGAGACACAGCCCACAGACTACTACAGTGAGATACAGCCCACAAACTACTACAGTGAGACACAGCCTACAGTGAGACACAGCCCACAGACTACTACAGTGAGACACAGCCCACAGCCTACTACAGTGAGACACAGCCCACAGACTACTACAGTGAGACACAGCCCACAGACTACTACAGTGAGACACAGTCCACAACCTACTACAGTGAGACACAGCCCACAGCCTACTACAGTGAGATACAGCCTACAGCCTACTACAGTGAGACACAGCCCACAGACTACTACAGTGAGGCACAGCCTACAGCCTACTACAGTGAGACACAGCCTACAGCCTACTACAGTGAGATACAGCCCACAGCCTACTACAGTGAGACACAGCCCACAGACTACTACAGTGAGACACAGCCTACAGTGAGACACAGCCCACAGACTACTACAGTGAGACACAGCCTACAGTGAGACACAGCCTACAGCCTACTACAGTGAGACACAGCCCACAGCCTACTACAGTGAGACACAGCCCACAGCCTACTACAGTGAGATAGAGCCCACAGCCTACTACAGTGAGACACAGCCCACAGACTACTACAGTGAGATACAGCCTACAGCCTACTACAGTGAGACACAGCCCACAGCCTACTACAGTGAGATACAGCCCACAGACTACTACAGTGAGACACAGCCCACAGCCTACTACAGTGAGACACAGCCCACAGACTACTACAGTGAGACATAGCCCACAGCCTACTACAGTGAGATACAGCCCACAGACTACTACAGTGAGATACAGCCTACTACAGTGAGACACAGCCTACAGCCCACAGCCTACTACAGTGAGATACAGCCTACAGCCTACTACAGTGAGGCAGCCTACAGCCTACTACAGTGAGATACAGCCCACAGCCTACTACAGTGAGACACAGCCCACAGACTACTACAGTGAGATACAGCCCACAGACTACTACAGTGAGACACAGCCTACAGTGAGACACAGCCCACAGACTACTACAGTCAGACACAGCCCACAGCCTACTACAGTGAGACACCGCCCACAGACT
Source organism: Oncorhynchus nerka (assembly GCF_034236695.1). Classification (NCBI taxonomy): domain Eukaryota; kingdom Metazoa; phylum Chordata; class Actinopteri; order Salmoniformes; family Salmonidae; genus Oncorhynchus; species Oncorhynchus nerka. Next base: position 82,536,453 of record NC_088402.1, read on the forward strand.
ACTACAGTGAGACACAGCCTACAGTGAGACACAGCCCACAGACTACTACAGTGAGACACAGCCCACAACCTACTACAGTGAGACACAGCCCACAGCCTACTACAGTGAGATACAGCCTACAGCCTACTACAGTGAGACACAGCCCACAGACTACTACAGTGAGATACAGCCTACAGCCTACTACAGTGAGATACAGCCTACTACAGTGAGACACAGCCCACAGCCTACTACAGTGAGATACAGCCCACAGACTACTACAGTGAGACACAGCCCACAGCCTACTACAGTGAGACACAGCCCACAGACTACTACAGTGAGACATAGCCCACAGCCTACTACAGTGAGATACAGCCCACAGACTACTACAGTGAGACACAGCCCACACACTACTACAGTGAGATACAGCCTACTACAGTGAGACACAGCCTACAGCCCACAGCCTACTACAGTGAGATACAGCCCACAGACTACTACAGTGAGGCACAGCCTACAGCCTACTACAGTGAGGCAGCCTACAGCCTACTACAGTGAGATACAGCCCACAGACTACTACAGTGAGACACAGCCTACAGCCTACTACAGTGAGATACAGCCTACAGCCTACTACAGTGAGATACAGCCTACAGCCTACTACAGTGAGATACAGCCTACTACAGTGAGACACAGCCCACAGACTACTACAGTGAGACACAGCCCACAGCCTACTACAGTGAGACACAGCCCACAGACTACTACAGTGAGACACAGCCCACAACCTACTACAGTGAGACACAGCCCACAGACTACTACAGTGAGACACAGCCCACAACCTACTACAGTGAGACACAGCCCACAACCTACTACAGTGAGATACAGCCCACAGACTACTACAGTGAGGCACAGCCTAAAGCCTACTACAGTGAGATACAGCCCACAGACTACTACAGTGAGGCACAGCCTACAGCCTACTACAGTGAGATACAGCCCACAGACTACTACAGTGAGACACAGCCCACAGACTACTACAGTGAGACACAGCCTACAGTGAGACACAGCCCACAGACTACTACAGTGAGACACAGCCTACAGTGAGACACAGCCCACAGACTACTACAGTGAGATACAGCCCACAGACTACTACAGTGAGACACAGCCTACAGTGAGACACAGCCCACAGACTACTACAGTGAGACACAGCCCACAGCCTACTACAGTGAGACACAGCCCACAGACTACTACAGTGAGACACAGCCTACAGTGAGACACAGCCCACAGACTACTACAGTGAGACACAGCCCACAACCTACTACAGTGAGACACAGCCCACAGCCTACTACAGTGAGATACAGCCTACAGCCTACTACAGTGAGACACAGCCCACAGACTACTACAGTGAGATACAGCCTACAGCCTACTACAGTGAGACACAGCCTACAGCCTACTACAGTGAGATACAGCCCACAGCCTACTACAGTGAGACACAGCCCACAGACTACTACAGTGAGACACAGCCTACAGTGAGACACAGCCCACAGACTACTACAGTGAGACACAGCCTACAGTGAGACACAGCCTACAGCCTACTACAGTGAGACACAGCCCACAGCCTACTACAGTGAGACACAGCCCACAGCCTACTACAGTGAGATACAGCCCACAGCCTACTACAGTGAGACACAGCCCACAGACTACTACAGTGAGATACAGCCTACAGCCTACTACAGTGAGACACAGCCCACAGCCTACTACAGTGAGATACAGCCCACAGCCTACTACAGTGAGACACAGCCCACAGACTACTACAGTGAGATACAGCCTACAGCCTACTACAGTGAGACACAGCCCACAGCCTACTACAATGAGATACAGCCCACAGACTACTACAGTGAGACACAGCCCACAGCCTACTACAGTGAGACACAGCCCACAGACTACTACAGTGAGACATAGCCCACAGCCTACTACAGTGAGACATAGCCCACAGCCTACTACAGTGAGATACAGCCCACAGACTACTACAGTGAGACACAGCCCACAGACTACTACAGTGAGACACAGCCTACAGCCCACAGCCTACTACAGTGAGATACAGCCCACAGACTACTACAGTGAGGCACAGCCTACAGCCTACTACAGTGAGACAGCCTACAGCCTACTACAGCGAGATACAGCCCACAGACTACTACAGTGAGACACAGCCCACAGCCTACGACAGTGAGATACAGCCTACAGCCTACTACAGTGAGATACAGCCTACAGCCTACTACAGTGAGATACAGCCTACTACAGTGAGATACAGCCCACAGCCTACTACAGTGAGATACAGCCTACAGCCTACTACAGTGAGATACAGCCTACTACAGTGAGATACAGCCCACAGACTACTACAGTGAGATACAGCCTACAGCCTACTACAGTGAGATGCAGCCTTCAGCCTACTACAGTGAGATGCAGCCTTCAGCCTACTACAGTGAGATACAGCTTAAAGCCTACTACAGTGAGATACAACCTACTACAGTGAGATGCAGCCTACAGCCTGCTACAGTGAGATGCAGCCTACAGCCTACAGCCTACTACAGTGAGATACAGCCTGCATCCTTCAGACTACTATGGTGAGATGCAGCCTACAGCCTACTACAGTGAGATGCAGGCTACAGCCTACTACAGTGAGATGCAGCCTACAGCCTACTACAATGAGATGCAGGCTACAGTCTACAGCCTACTACAGTGAGATGCAGGCTACAGCCTACAGCATACTACAGTGAGATGCAGGGTACAGCCTACAGCATACTACAGTGAGATGCAGCCTACAGCCTACTACAGTGAGATGCAGGCTACAGTCTACAGCCTACTACAGTGAGATGCAGGCTACAGCCTACAGCATACTACAGTGAGATGCAGGCTACAGCCTACAGCATACTACAGTGAGATGCAGGCTACAGCCTACTACAGTGAGATGCAGCCTACAGCCTACTACAGTGAGATGCAGGCTACAGTCTACAGCCTACTACAGTGAGATGCAGGCTACAGTCTACAGCCTACTACAGTGAGATGCAGCCTACAGCCTACTACAGTGAGATGCAGGCTACAGTCTACAGCCTACTACAGTGAGATGCAGGCTACAGCCTACAGCATACTACAGTGAGATGCAGCCTACAGCCTACTACAGTGAGATGCAGCCTACAGCCTACTACAGTGAGATGCAGGCTACAGCCTACAGCATACTACAGTGAGATGCAGGCTACAGCCTACAGCATACTACAGTGAGATGCAACCTACAGCCTACAGCATACTACAGTGAGATGCAGGCTACAGACTACTACAGTGAGATGCAGCCTACAGCCTACTACAGTGAGATGCAGGCTACAGTCTACAGCCTACTACAGTGAGATGCAGGCTACAGCCTACAGCCTACTACAGTGAGATGCAGCCTACAGCCTACTACAGTGAGATGCAGCCTACAGCCTACAGCCTACTACAGTGAGATGCAGCCTACAGCCTACTACAGTGAGATGCAGCCTACAGCCTACAGCCTACTACAGTGAGATGCAGCCTACAGCCTACAGCCTACTACAGTGAGATACAGCCTGCATCCTTCAGACTACTATGGTGAGATGCAGCCTACAGCCTACTACAGTGAGATGCAGGCTACAGCCTACAGCATACTACAGTGAGATGCAGGCTACAGCCTACAGCATACTACAGTGAGATACAGGCTACAGTCTACAGCCTACTACAGTGAGATACAGCCTACAGCCTACTACAATGAGATGCAGGCTACAGTCTACAGCCTACTACAGTGAGATACAGCCTACAGTCTACAGCCTACTACAGTGAGATACAGCCTACAGCCTACTACAATGAGATGCAGGCTACAGCCTACTACAGTGAGATACAGCCTACAGCCTACTACAATGAGATGCAGGCTACAGCCTACTACAGTGAGATACAGCCTACAGCCTACTACAATGAGATGCAGGCTACAGCCTACTACAGTGAGATACAGCCTACAGCCTACAGCCTACTACAATGAGATGCAGGCTACAGCCTACAGCCTACTACAATGAGATGCAGCCTACAGCCTACTACAGTGAGATACAGCCTACAGCCTACTACAATGAGATGCAGCCTACAGCCTACTACAGTGAGATACAGCCTACAGCCTACTACAGTGAGATGCAGCCTACAGCCTACAGCCTACTACAGTGAGATACAGCCTACAGCCTACAGCCTACTACAGTGAGATACAGCCTACAGCCTACTACAATGAGATGCAGGCTACAGTCTACAGACTACTACAGTGAGATGCGTCCTACAGTCTACAGCCTGCACAGCTGCTTTGCCAAACAAATAGGCCTATAAGCTCGCTTCAATCATGGAAAATCATGCCGGTCATGAGTTCAGCAACACGTTGTGATATGGCACAATACACTTACAGTATGTCAATTAAATTTAATCAACGAAGCAATGCCAGCCCACCATAAACACGTTTACGTACAGTTCCCTTTACAACCACGATAGGCTACCAAGAAAACCATAATAGAAAGTATTTTTTCTATGATGAAGCATACTGATATTTAGCTATTTCCAGGGGTGCCATTTGGGTTCTTGCATTGGAATGATATAGAATTCTGCTTATATCACGCTATACTACAATACACGTAAAAGTTCAAAGGCCGACACCATTGAGTGCATTTGACCAAGTAATGACAAGTTGCAGCGAAATCTCCGCTGCACTCTATCAGCGCCATGGACAGCGCCCTACACATTAAAACAAGGCAGTTGAAAAGTCATTTTGCAATTCCATAGCCTAGATTTTTGTTGAAATGGCGCCACTAGCTATACCACCAACATTTTGACAAAACTCCACCAGCTAGATTGTTTCTTACTTTTTCAGAAGAGTTGCAGCCTCCTTAGTGCTCTTTGGAACTTCCTGAGTAAACATCTTCTTGTATGATCACCCTCAAATGCCAGTTGGATTAGTTTAGATTTCCTCGGGTGTAGCATTCTTCTATTGTGCTGACTGAACAAGTTTGTCAAAGTGGAAAATTAGGAAGATTAGGAGAGAGGCCCAGAGAATCGTTGCAGGATATCAAGTGGGGTCCATTTATCCTCGAAGCTGGAGGTTGGAGCTGTAGCGGGCGATTTAAGTCTGCAAAAACTAGTGAGCGACATTGAACTCGGCTTTAATCAAGTCTGTTTTACTTAGATCCAGCAGTGGTTTTTACCTTTTTCACATCTAGAAAGTCATTGCTCTCTGGGTTAAGGGCACACAGGGCCTCCACCAATTGACTGTTGCATTTGCTGAATCGTTCTGACATTTCACCAACGACAGCATCCAACATGCTTTTACACTCCTCTGTCCTGCTGGCCTACTGTACTGTCCACCACATATTGTTGGAGATTTGTACTTACATAATGTCATCATTTGTTTGAGTCAGTGCCACTGGCACTGTGCCCAAATGGCTTCGAAATCGCTGTCACACCTCAGCTTATCGACGCACTAGAACACATTGCGGACCACTTTGACTCCAGTGTAAAGATCTGTTGCTTTGGCCTGGAGTAATTTGTTTGGAGGATTGAGAAGATTGAGGGTTATGTGCACCATGGTGGATGTAAACTTAAAGCCATGGTCTGTCACCGCAGTAGGCAGCCCTGAAGCCTCAAGTCTTACTTCTGGGTTGTACACACACGTGTTTTCAATGTCAGAGAGGAACTTCACAATGCTGTCAACCACTGACACAGTAGCCAGTTGTCCCCTTCTCCGTTTGGCTTTGTCTGGGTACTCTGAGGAAGGCAATTAGGCCCACCCATTTGGGAGTCAGGCCGACCCAATGGAGAGCCAGGCTCAGCCAATCAGAATTCGTTTTTACCCACAAAAAGGCTTTATTACAGAGAGAAATACTCATTCGCAAATCTTGCTGCTGTGATGGTACACTATGGTCTTTCACCCAGTAGATATTGGAGTTTATCAAAATTGGATTTGTTTTTCTTTGTGGGTCTGTGTAATCTGAGGGAAATATGTGTATCTATTATCGTCATACATTTGGCAGGAGGTTAGGAAGTGCAGCTCAGTTTCCACCTCATTTTCCACCTCAGTCTGCACATAGCATGTCTTCTCTTGAGAGCCAGGTCTGCCTACGGCGGCCTCTATCAATATCAGGCTATGCTCACTTTGTCTGTACATAATCAAAGCTTTCCTTAATTTTAGGTCAGTCATAGTGGTCAGGTATTCTGAAACAGTGTACTCTCTGTTTAGGGCCAAAAACGATTTTGATAATTAGCGGATATCGGCCTAATTCTCCTCTGCATGCATTATTTCGTGTTTTACGTTGTACACGGATGTGGGTGTCCCATTTCGTGAATTCTTGGTTGGTGAGCGGACCCCAGACCTCACAACCATGAAGGGCAATGGGTTCTATAACTGATTCTAGTATTTGTAGCCAGATCACAATTGATAATTAGAATTTTATGTTCCTTTTGATGGTGAAGAAGGCCCTTCTTGCCTTGTCCCTTTTCACAGCTTTGTAGAAGTTACCTGTGGCACTGATGTTTATATATATTTTGTGTGCTCTCTCTCTCTCTCTCTCTCTCTCTCTCTCTCTCTCTCTCTCTCTCTCTCTCTCTCTCTCTCTCTCTCTCTCTCTCTCTCTCTCTCATCAGGGAATCTCTTGGCCTGCCTATGTCTGAGCCTCAGACCCCAGTGGCCCCTGTTTTATATTTAATCTAGAATCATAAGCGATCATAAGGCAACTCCTGTTTCCCTCTGGGCATACCCTATACAGGTGCATGATAATGGTCCAGTCTAAATCAAAACAAATGTCACACATGTATTATTTAGTAAAGTCAAGATTATTTCAAGAATAGTCTGATGGGTGACAATATTAGCCTATTACATGGGAATGATATACTATCACTTGTGAATGATGCCCAGCATAAGAAACAATGCATTGTCCGCTAAATGAACTAGTGTTTTTTTTATTTCATCTTTATTTAACCAGGTAGGCAAGTTGAGAACAAGTTCTCATTGCGACCTGGCCAAGAATAAAGCAAAGCAGTTCGACACATACAACAACACAGAGTTACACATGGAGTAAAACAAACATACAGTCAATAATACAGTAGAATAAAAGTATATATACAGTGTGTGCAAATGAGGTAAGATAAGGGAGGTAAGGCAATAAATAGGCCACGGTGGCGAAGTAATTACAATATAGCAATTAAACATGGGAGTGATTGATGTGCAGAAGATGAATGTGCAAGTAGAGATACTGGGGTGCAAAGGAGCAACAGTGTAGCCCACAGCCATTTGGCATAGCCACATCAGGACCTAACATAAGGACAACTCATAGTATGCTATTCTTTTCTTCTGAAATAGAATACATTTTCTTCAAATCAAACTTCTTTAGACCTGTCTAAAATAAATAATGGATTTATTGTGAAAGTGTAGGCTATATTAAATGGATTTATTAGACTAAAATGGCTTGTAGGCTATGTCTGGAAGCCAGGAGATGCTAAATGGAGGAGGAGGAATGCTGCCTATGACCCCAAGAACACCATCCCCACCGTCAAACATGGAGGTGGAAACATAATGCTTTGGGGGTGTTTTTCTGCTAAGGGGACAGGACAACTTCACAGCATCAAAGGGACGATGGACGGGGCCATGTACCGTCAAATCTTGGGTGATAACCTCCTTCCCTCAGCCAGGGCATTGAAAATGGGTCGTGGATGGGTATTCCAGCATGACAATGACCCAAAACACATGGCCAAGGCAACAAAGGAGTGGCTCAAGAAGAAGCACATTAAGGTCCTGGAGTGGCCTAGCCAGTCTCCAGACCTTAATCTCATTGAAAATCTGTGGAGGGTGTTGAAGGTTCGAGTTGCCAAACATCAGGCTCGAAACCTTAATGACTTGGAGAAGATCTCCAAAGAGGAGTGGGACAAAATACCTCCTGAGATGTGTGCAAACCTGGTGGCCAATTACAAGAAACATCTGACCTCTGTGATTGCCAACAAGCGTTTTGCCACCAAGTACTAAGTCATGTTTTGCAGAGGGGTCAAATACTTATTTCCCTGATTAAAATGCAAATGAGTTTATAACATTTTTGACATGTGTTTTCTGGATTTTTGTTGTTGTTATTCTGTCTCTCACTGTTCAAATAAACTTACCATTAAAATGATTGACTGATCATTTCTTTGTCAGTGGGCAAACGTACAAAATCAGCAGGGGATCAAATACTTTTTTCCCTCACTGTATATACTGTATACTGTATCGTTCACTATCTATTCTTTACTATCTATTGCATCTTAGCCGCTCTGTCACTGCTCATCCATATATTTTATAATTATATATTCTCATCCCATTCCTTTACTCGACTGTGTGTATTAGGTTTTGTAGTGGAATTGTTAGATATCACCTGTTAGATACTGCTGCACTTTCAGATCTAGAATTATAAGCATTTCACTACACTCGCAATAACATCTGCTAACCATGTGTATGTGACCAATAACATTTAATTTAATTTAATTTGGTCTGCTTCAGTGTGCAGCTCCCAACATTGTTGGCTCAATAATTCAACATTATTCTCAGGAAATATTCTAGAAGTATGGAAATCATCTCTTGTGCTGCTGCGCCATAAGAGTGGGCATAGTAGGGATCTTCATCATTATCGCCCCATTTCAAGGCTGCCTTCTTGAAACAAATCAAATGTATTTATTTATAAAAGCCCTTCTTACCTCAGCTGATATCTCAAAGTCCAGAAACCCAGCCTAAAACCCCAAACAGCAAGCAATGCAGGTGTAGAAGCACGGTGGCTAGGAAACACTCCCTAGAAAGGACAAAACCCAGGAAAAAACCTATAGAGGAACCAGGTTATGAGGGGTGGCCAATCCTCTTCTGGCTGTGCCGGTTGGAGATTATAACAGAACATGGCCAAGATGTTCAAATGTTCATAAATGACCAGCAGGGTCAAATAATAGTAATCACAGTGGTAAGTGGTTGTCGAGGGTGCAGCCTTGGTAAATGTATACCTTTTTAATCTGAGAAATGTATTCTGAATGTAAACCGGTCAGGGTTTAGGCCTGGGCAGAGCACTAGTACAGCAACCACTGGAGTTATTAATGATCTTGTCAATGCTTCAGACACTACAATGAAATGTGCTGCTTTGTTTGTGGACCTGTCTAAAGCTTTTAACACTGTTGATCATGTTATTTTATATTGCATTATACAAGGCACATTTGTAAAAGAGACCTATATAAGGCGTTATATAAGGAAGAGGAGGCTATTTGGGTCATATTGTTCTCAGATAATAAAATAAAGAAAAAATCCTCTTCCCGTGCAACCCTGCCTCTATGTTACACAAAATGCACGATAAGCATGATTTTCACTGATGAATGATGTGGTGAAGAGCTGCACCGCACGCACGCACGCACGCACGCACGCACACACACACACACACACACACACACACACACACACACACACACACACACACACACACACACACACACACACACACACACACACACACACACACACACACACACACCACTCTTTACATCAGTCATTTTTCACATTGATTATTTGATGTATAGAGTTATTAGAGAGGTGGGAGTCATAAAGCCCAATATCTACTAATCTCACTGGCAGAAAACAAGCACTCCCATTTACAACCTTCGTGCGAACTAGATACTGTAGCCCAGCCACACACTCCCCTCAGAGCCTTTCTTTACCTTAAAGGCCCAGTAAAGTCCAAATTCAACATCTAACTAACACTGTAAAGGTGTGAAAAAATGTATCGGTGTTAATTCTTGATAGTTGCTGGTTGAAAATACAAATCTACACATGAACTTCTAATCAGCAGGTTCTCATGGGCGGGAGTTTCAGCTTTCCATGGTTACATCACCTTGCGGTAAATTGGTTAATAGACCAATAACAAAGAGAGTTCCAAACCTCTCTGCCAATAACAGCTAGTTTTCCATTTTCCCCTCCCCAGTCAGACCACTCCCAGACAGTCCTAGCAAAATTCTTGCTTGAGAATCGTTTTTTTGCAACAACAAAAATAGCTATTTTTGGCCGTTTAAAAGGAAATCTATTACAGTAAAAGGTACTTAATTGTTACCCAGAAATGATTTGATATTGACATAACGGCTGTAGCTTTTACTCTGATTAAAACAAATAAACCTGATCCCTGCCTCCTGCTTTCCTTCTGGAACCATCCGTTTTCCTGTCCCCCTTCACACCTCCATACATGCCTCTCTGTCCCCCTCTCCTCTCCCTCTTTTTCTCCCCCTCTCCCTCTATCTTACAGAAGCTTATAGAAATGTTTTTAGTGCCTTAGGGATTTACCCGGACTCCAAACAGGTAGTTACAGTGCTGGAGAAAACATTGTAGGGATCGGTTACAACTTTCACCATCTCCTCCTCTCTGTTTTCCTCTCTATGCCTCTCTCTCTCTCGCTCTCTGTCAGTTCAATTCCATTTCATTTCAAAGGGCTTTATTTTAATGGGAAATATATGTTTACATTGCCATAGCAAGTGAAATAGATAACAAGCAAAAGTGAAGTAAACATTACACTCACAAAAGTTCCAAAGGAATATTCTGTCTTTCTCTCCCTCTCTCTGTCTCCGCTCACACATGTTCCATCTGTCAGACCAGGCTCAATGAGACATGTGCCAAATGTGCTGTGAGACTGTGAATGTGAAATGTGCGAAATGTGAATGTCGCCTTTTCACACACTCACATACGCATGCACGCAGGCACACACGTGTGGAAAAACACGCAGACACACACAGAGAAGAGCAGTGGGTTTGAGTTTGGTTGGCAGAGCGAGCAGGTAGCACTAATTAGACAGAGTTATACTGTACGGGCATTCATAAAAACGGTTGGTTCAACTTCAGAGCTAAAAATATATTTTTTAAAATATTGTCTGCCAAATGGAAGAACTTTCAAACCTCTCTCTCTGTGTTCCCTGCCTGACCATCTCTGTCTCCATCTCACTCTCTGTCTATGTCCATGTCTCTGTCTGTCTCCGTCTATCTGTCTCTGTCCGTTCGTCCGTCTGTCCGCCTGTCTGTCTGTCTGTCTGTCTGTCTGTCTGTCTGTCTGTCTGTCTGTCTGTCTGTCTGTCTGTCTGTCTGTCTGTCTGTCTGTCTGTCTGTCTGTCTGTCTGTCTGTCTGTCTGTCTCCGTTTGTCTGTATGTATGTATGTATGTCTGTCTGTCTCCGTTTGTCTGTATGTCCGTCTGTCTGTCTCCGTCGGTCTGTATGTCTGTCTCCGTCTGTCTTTCCAACTTTTTATCTTTCTCTTCTTCTTTTTGACACTTACATTGTCAAATTAACCATATAACCATGATGGTCCAATAAGAAATATTTTATTTTCTTGCCTTTATTTAACTAGGCAAGTCAGTTAAGAACACGCACACACACACACACACACACACACACACACACACACACACACACACACACACACACACACACACACACACACACACACACACACACACACACACACACACACACACACACAAATGCAACAACAGAGCTATCTGCCTGCATGTCTCAACCTTTTGTGTGTGAGCTTCCTGTCTTACCACATGTTGTACTGGGAACCAACTAAGCAAAGCAGCGTTAAAGTGGAGCAGTCGGCTGTATGCTACACTGCTCAGCTCCTTCCATATTGTCAAATACTTGACTTACATACCAATCAGTAACACATTATTCAGCTGAGCCAGGATGATTCAGTCACTGACACACACTGTGGGTGCCGTGCACTTCTAGAACCTCTGATCAGTATTCTGTTCTGGAACACATGGGAACAGAACATTACCATTATAGACTGGTGTTGCCCTCTAGCTGTCCACCTACACTTCAACTCTCCCACACCACAAACTATCAGAACCCCTTACTACTCACTTAGGAGTTGTATTGCCTTTTTGTGACCTTGTCCAGTCGATTTGAAAGTCAAATGAACTTTCAGTCCATATTAATCATTATCGGTTTGCAGAGGGCGGCATGTCTAAAACACTCTCTATGCAGCCTATACTGTGAAAGTCAAATCCAGAAGCTGGCTTTTCTTGATCTCCTGAAGTATCCTGTAGCTCCCACAGCATCAATCTGTCCACTCAATCTCTCTATAACTCCCCTTTCAGCAGTTCAGCCTTTATAGCACGATTAAAGACATGCAACAATACAGGTGAAATCTTTGTCCCACAATAGCATACCTTGCCAAAACAACCTATTAAATGTTAATAGAGCCGACAACACCTCATTGCACACACTGATACAGCCATTACTCACCGACCCGCATTACACACAGTTGTGTAGCTGATTGATTTGCATTGAGGGTTCTCTCCTTGAGTCATGGTCAATTCAGGTTGGTTCGACTTGCACACCTCTTTGTATTTACACAATAGACCATCAAGGCCAAGGGTGTTGTTGGGTTTAGGGCCGGTTCTAGTCTTTTGGGGGCCTTAAGCAAGATTTAGTTGGTGAAGAGAAAAATATACGTTTTAATCTACATTTCCTGCAATTCTACACATTTTGCCAATGACTTATGCCATGTTAATGATATCTGAATGAGAGTGACTAATAAAATCAATGAGGGCCCCATGGAGTTCAGGGCCCCTGGGCACGTCCCCTGTGTAACCGGGCGGTATTAGACCATGATTACTAAGTGAGTACCATGATTAACTGTAGACAGCTGGCTAGACTAATTTACCAATAAAAAACATTGTTCGCTGACTGTCAGTGACTGACATAACAATAGAAAAATTGTTGATGCACAAATTTCTAATTTGCACCTTGTTTATTCTATTATTCTAACTGGGGGGAGGGGGGGGGCTTAACAGCGTGGGGCCCTAGGCGACCGTTTATGTCTCTTATGCCTGGAGCCGGCCCTAGTTGGGTTCAATCAATCAAATGTATTCATTAAGCCCTTTTTACCTCAGCACATGTCACAAGTGCTATACAGAAACCCAACCTGAAACTCCAAACAACAAGCAATGCAGATGTAGAAGCATGGTGGCTAAGAAAAACTCCCTAGAAAGGCAGGGACCTAGGAGGAAACTTAGAGAGGAACCAGGCTCTAAGAGTACATGGCCATGAAGGCCTTGAACATGTTCAAACGTTCATAGATGACCAGCAGTGTCAAATATTAATCACGGTGGTTGTAGAGGGTGCAACAGGTCAGGTGGCTATATCAGTTGGCTTTTCATTGCCGAGCATTCAGAGGTCGAGACAGCAGGTGGGGTAGAGAGAGAGAGAGTCGAAAACAGCAGGTCCCGGACAAGGTGAACAGGTCAGCTTGAGGCAGCGCGTGAGATGGGGTTAAGAGCAGGTGAGTCTGGGAAGGGGTGATGCTGTGGATGTTTGTGTGTGTCTGTATGTTGTTGTTTGTACATTTGAAGTCGGAAGTTTACATACACCTTAGCCAAAGACATTTGAACTCAGTTTTCACAATTCCTGACATTTACTCATTGTATAAATTCCCGGTCTTAGGTCAGTTAGGATCACCACTTTATTTTAAGAATGTGAAATTAGATCTATTTCAGCTTTTATTTCTTTCATCACATTCCCAGTGGGTCAGAAGTTTACATACACTCAATTAGTATTTGGTAGCATTGCCTTTAAATTGTTTAACTTGGGTGAAGCGTTTTGGGTAGCCTTCCGCAAGCTTCCCACAATAAGCTATGTGGATTTTGGCCCATTCCTCCTGATAGAGCTGGTGTAACTGAGTCAGGTTTGTAGGCCTCCTTGCTCGCACACGCTTTTTCCATTCTGCTCACAAATTCTTTATAGGATTGAGATCAGGGCTTTGTGATGGCCACTCCAATATATTGACTTTGTTGTCCTTAAGCCATTTTGCCACAACATTGGAAGTTTGCTTGGGGTCATTGTCCATTTGGAAGACCCATTCGCGACCAAGCTTTAACTTCCTGACTGATGTCTTGAGCTGTTGCTTCATTATGTCCACATAATGTTACTGCCTCATGATGCCATCTATTTTGTGAAGTGCACCAGTCCCTCCTGCAGCAAAGCATCTCCACAACATGATGCTGCCAACCCCGTGCTTCACGGTTGGGATGGTGTTCTTCGGCTTGCAAGCCTCCCCCTTTTTCCTCCAAACATAATGATGGTCATTATGGCCAAGCAGTTCTATTTTTGTTTCATCAGACCAGAGGACATTTCTCCAAAAAGTACGATCTTTGTCACAATGTGCAGTTGCAACCGTAGTCTGGCTTTTTCATGGTGGGCTTGGAGCAGTGGCTTCTTCCTTGCTGAGCGGCCTTTAAGGTTATGTCGATATTGGACTCATTTTTACTGTGGATATAGATACTTTTGTACCTGTTTCCTTCAGCATCTTCACAAGGTCCTCTTCTGTTGTTCTGGGATTGTTTGCACTTTTCGCACCAAAGTACGCTCATCTCTAGGAGACAGAACGCGTCTCCTTCCTGAGCGGTATGATGGCTGCGTGGTCCCATGATGTTTATACTTGCGTACTATTGTTTGTACAGATGAACGTGGTACCTTCAGGCATTTGGAAATTGCTCCTAATGATGAACCACACTTGTGGAGGTCTACAATTGTTTTTCTGAAGTCTTGACTGATTTCTTTTGATTTTCCTATAATGTCAAGCAAAGAGGCACTGAGTTTGAAGGTAGGCCTTGAAATACATCCACAGGTACACCTCCAATTGACTCAAATGATGTCAATTAGGCTATCAGAAGCTTCTAAAGCCATGACATCATTTTCTGAAATGTTCCAAGCTGTTTAAAGGTACAGTCAACTTAGTGTATGTAAACTTCTGACCCATTGGAATTATAAGTGAAATAATCTGTCTGTAGACAATTGTTGGAAAAATTACTTGTGTCATGCACAAAGTAGATGTCCTAACCGACTTGCCAAAACTATAGTTTGTTATTAACAAGAAATTTGTGGTGTGGTTGAAAAACGAGTTTTAATGACTCCAACAAAAGTGCATGTAAACTTCCGTCTTCAACCTGTATGTGCATGTTTTGTCAAGTTAAAAAAAAGTTTTAAAAATATAGATCCAATCGGTTACTTTTGATTTTCAATAGAGAAAAAAGTAGTCCAATAATAGGATTCCAATAGGATTCTGATAAAGGTGACACAAAATCCTATAGGATTCTATTGGAAAAATCTCTAAAACTATCAGATTTTGGACTAGGGGATCATATCCACACAAGTTCCAAATGTATACTGAACAAAAATATAAATGCAAGTTGTAAAGTGATTCATGAGATGAAATAAAAGATCTCAGAAATGTTTCATACGCACAAAAAAACACATTTCTTTAAAATGTTGTGCACAAATTTGTTTACATCCCTGTTAGTGAAACTTCCTCCTTTGCCAAAATAATCCATCCACTTGACAGGTGTGGTATATCAAGAAGCTGATTAAAACTTCTTAGGGCTGCAATCCCTTTAACGGGATCGATATGACAACAGCCAGTGAAAGTGCAGGGCGCCAAATTCAAAACAACAGAAATCTCATAATTAAAATTCCTCAAGCATAGAAATATCTTATACCATTTTAAAGGTAATCTTGTTGTTAATCCCACCAAAGTGTCCAATTTCAAATAGGCATTACAGTGAAAGCACCACAAACGATTATGTTAGGTCAGAGCCAAGCCACAGAAAAACACAGCCATTTTTCCAGCCAAAGAGAGGAGTCATAAAAAGCACAAATAGAGATGAAATTAATCACTAACCTTTGATGATCTTCGTCAGATGACACTCATAGGACTTCATGTTACACAATACATGTATGTTTTGTTCGGTAAAAGTTCATATTTATATAAAAAAATCTCAGTATACTTTGGGCGTTATGTTCAGTAGTTCCAAAAACTCTGGTGAATTTGCAGAGAGCTACAACAATTTACAGAAATACTCATCATAAATGTTGATGAAAATACAAGTGTTATACATGGAATTAAAGATATACTTCTCCTTAATGCAACCGCTGTGTCAGCTTTCAAAAAAGCTCTACGGAAAATCAAACCATGCTATAATCTGAGAACAGCGCTCAGAGAACAAAAACATATATCCATGTTGGAGTCAACAGAAGTCAGAAATAACATGATAAATATTCACTTACCTTTGATGATCTTCATCAGAATGCAGTCCCAGGAATCCCAGGTCCACAATAAATGTTTGATTTGTTTGATAATGTCCATCATTTATGTCCAAGTAGCTACTTTTGTTAGCGCGTTTGGTAAACAAATCAAAACTCACGAAGCACGTTCACTAGTTGCAGACGAAATGTCAAAAAGTTCCATTACAGACTGTAGAAACTTGTCAAACGATGTATGGAATCAATCGTTAGGATGTTTTAACATAAATCTTCAATAATATTCCAACCAGAGAATTCCTTTGTCTTCAGAAAAGCAAAGAAACGGGAGATACCTCTCATGTGAATTGCGCGTGACCAGCGCATGACTGCTGCCAGACCTCTGACTCAATCCACTCTCATTCGGCCCCACTTCACAGCCTCAAACAAGTTTCTAAAGACGGTTGACATCTAGTGGAAACCTTAGGAAGTGCAAGATGACCAATATCCCACTGTAACTTCAATAGGGGCTGAGTTGAAAATCTACCAACCTCAGATTTCCCACTTCCTGGTTGGATTTTTTCTCAGGTTTTTGCCTGCCATATGAGTTCTGTTATACTCACAGACATCATTCAGTTTTAGAAACTTCAGAGTGTTTTCTATCCAATAATAATACTAATATGTATATATTAGCAACTGGGACTGAGGGGCAGGCAGTTTACTCTGGGCGCTACTCGATACTGCCCCTGCAGCCATAAAAAGATAAATAGCATGATCATTACACAGGTGCACCTTGTGCTGGGGGCATTAAAAGACCACTCTAAAATGTGCAGTTTTGTCACACAACACAATGCCACAGACCTCTCAAGTTGTGAGGGAGCGTGCAACAAGCATGCTGACTGCAGGAATGTCCACCAGAGCTGTTGCTAGAGAATACAATGTTCATTTCTCTCCAACGTCCTTTTAAGAATTTCCTTATATTTCCTTATATGAACTGTAAGTCAGTAAAATCGTTGAAATTGGTGCATGCTGTGTTTATATTTGTGTTCAGTATAACTGAATCATCAGAACAAGAAACACCCTTTGATACTAAACGATCATTCGTTTTCCTGATGGAAGCTCAGTATGCACAAACAAGAAAGCAATTTGAACATCTGTCTTTTCCTCTGATTAAAATATGCATACCAATACCGTAGAGTGTGCCAAGAAGGAAATGAGAGGAATCATCTGGGTGTTTGACATAAAGAATTACTAAGAATTACTTACTAAAGAATTTACTACCTTCTTACTTAATAACAAGCATCCATTTATAAGGCTGGTCATCAACATAAATATAAAATGTAATGATTGAAGATTTTCAAGATTCTTTTCCTTATTAGATGAACGATATGAAAAGCCATCAAAGCCATTTTAGATTTTGTCTCCGTCTGTCTATTATTAATACTTTATGAGTGTATATCTGGATAATTATCGGGGTTCATAAATGTATTAATCAACATCAAAAGAGTTTGGTTAGTGTGGCAGAACACACACACACACACACACACACACACACACACACACACACACACACACACACACACACACACACACACACACACACACACACACACACACACACACACACACACACCGAGGTGAGTCCACACACCAAGGTGAGTCTATATCTTCTCCCTGCCTCTCTTGGCTCTCACCTTTCTGTCAGTGCATGGTCATCCTACTCACGCGTGTCCTGCCCTTTCTCTGAGTGTCCCTACAGCAGGGGGAAGGAAGTAGGGAGAAATGGTTGGAGTGATAACCAAATCCTATAAAAATCTCAAAACTGGGCTTAGGGGTGTACATGAAAAGAACAGAAAGGTCCACACACTATATACTCTTCATACCACCTTAGTTTTTATATTTTTTATTTAACCTTTATTTAACTAGGCAAGTTAGTTATTAAGAACAAATTCTTATTTACAATGACAGCCTACCCCGGCCAAACCCGGACGATGCTGGGCCAATTGTGCGCAGCCCTATGGGACTCCCAGTCACAGCCGGATGTGATATTGTAATGCGCAGAGCATGGCAGGTGTTTATTTCGCCTTCACATAAGGCAGGAATCGTGGTCACAGGCAGGCAATTGTCATACACAGGTAGGCAAACAGGCAGGTGAAACAAAACTAGGACTGAAGGCTATAACTGGTTATCACAAACGAGCTAGGAAAAGGCTTAGTAGAGTCGAAACGAACAATACCTCATAAAGGCACAAACAGAATGAACTCAACTAAATAAGGAGCTGATGAGATCAGGTGAGTAACTAACACAGGTGAAATCAATGAACAGGGCTATGTTCACGAACACAATGAACAGAACACAAGGTTGACTAAGAAATTAAATACAGAACCTTACCGTACCCCCCCCCCCCCCACCCCCTCCTGTCGACCACCGGAGTGTGGAGTAGGCGGGCTGGGAAGTAGAGGCAGCCGCCTACCTTGGGGGCGAGGTCCGACAGGCTGGTTGGACAAGGTCGTGGACTGACCCGACATTCTGCGTTGATCAGTTTGGGGGTCGATCCCGAGGTCGGGGAGCGGGACGGTCCAGACGGTTACGGTGGAATGCCTGAATCATCTCTGGGTCGAGGATGTCCTAGTCAGGGACCCAGGACCGGTCTTCAGGCCCGTATCCTTCCCAGTCCACTAGATAGTGGATGCGGTCTCTCAGGCTTTTGGAATCAAGGATGGCCTGAATGGCGTAGGCAGGTTCCCCTCCAACGTCCAGCGGTGGGGGCACACTGTGGGTTGAGACTGGAGGATGAAGAGGACTGGAGGATGAAGAAGACTGGAGGATGAAGAGGACTGGAGGATGAAGAGGACTGGAAGATGAAGAGGACTGGAAGATGAAGAGGACTGGAGGATGAAGAGGACTGTAGGATGAAGAGGACTGGAGGATGAAGAGGACTGGAGGATGAAGAGGACTGGAGGGTGAAGAGGACTGGAGGATGAAGAGGACTGGAGGATGAAGAGGACTGGAGGTGGCCAGTTTCAATAGAGACACATGGAAGGACGAGGAGATTTTATACTGATGGGGTAACTGGAGGCGATACGTGACATGGTTGATGTGATGGGTTCTTGAAGGGAGGACAGAACTTTTTGCAGGGGAGGCGGAGCCGGATGCCTCTAGTAAAGAGCCACACAAGCTGTCCGGGGTGAAAGAGTGGCGTAGGTTGGCGGTGTCTGTCGGCAAAGCGCTTCTGGGTATTAGAGGCTTCCTGCAGATGCCGGTGAGCAGTCTTCCATACCACCATATACCACCTTATACCACCCCATACCACCTTATAGCACCTCATACCACCTAATACCACCCCACCTTATACAAACAGACAGCTGTGGTAACATTATACCACCTTATATCACCCCATACCACCTTATAGCACCTCATACCACCTTATACCACCCCACCTTATACAAACAGACATACCACCTTATACCACCCCATACCACCTTATACCACCTCATATCACATTATACATCCTTATACCACTGTATAGCACCTCATACCACCTTATCCCACCTCATACCACCTTATAGCACCTCATACCACCTTATAGCACCTTATACCACCTCATAGCACCTTATAGCTGGGGCGGCAGGTAGCCTAGTGGTTAGAGCGTTGGCCTAGTAACCAAAAGGTTGCTAGATCAAATCCCTGAGCTGACAAGGTAAAAATCTGTCATTCTGCCCCTGAACCCACTGTTCTTGGGCTGTCATAGTAAGTAAGAATTTGTTCTTAATTGACTTGCCTGGTTAAATAAAGGTAAAAAATAATACAAATATCACCTTGTACCACTTTTAACCTCCTTAATGACAACATTTCAATCCAGAGTATCATCCGGTCAAACAATGTCATCAAATGTGATATACAGCGCATGTAGTGTGCTGGCCTTTCTGTACTTAACTAAAAGTCTGTTTGAAAACAATGTTCGTTTTTAGGCCAACCGTTCGGAC